>NC_092688.1:42738310-43038310 GCF_964275005.1 Diadema setosum | reverse complement strand
TTTTCCTTTGGTTGACTCTACGAGCAAGAATCACGGAATAAGAAAGAATTTGATATACTATCTAATCTCTAGACCCACCTGAGATGCAATAAACAATGCACTTGTGTTACAGAAAGCTTTGCTTCTCTCTCTCTCTCTCTTTTGCTTGTCGTTTATTTCTGAAACACTGTTTAAATCACAAAATTTGCAGAAAAACCCCTACCTGCAAAATACTTTATGCATACAGTACTTACTTTGTGAAGGGTGAATTAAGATTATGGTAATGCAAACTATATTACAAGTGTACATACTGTAGATAAAACTGAGTATCAGAGAATATGGCCACCAGTGATCATTGACGTACTGTAAATTGCAAAGTGTATCTAATATAGACACGCAGGTCAGGGCTACAACTTGTATTCCTTTTACAAAAGTGCACTTGCTGTTCTATAGGGAGTGCATGAGTATGACTCTCAGGGTAATACAAATTTCATACCAAACAAAGGTCTTTCTTTGCGTGTGTGTGCGTGTGTGTGTCTGTGTGTGTGTGAGAGAGAGGTGAGAGTACTTGTATGGTTGTGTGTGTGTTTGTTTGTTTTTAAAATGGCAATTTTTCATTCTGCAGGTTTTATTTTTTGCATGTTGAATACCAGTACATTTTGTGTTTATTATGCAAGAAGCTCAAACAAGGATTTGTTACAAATTTCATTTTTAAGTCACGACTGTATAGCTGATGCAATGCTCTTTCTTGCCAGCATTTTTTAAAAACCTAGTGCAGATACATGTATGCCACAGACATACTGGGCATGATAAGCTGCAGCTGGAGACTACAAGGATAGGGGATTATGTGAATGTGATTTGATTGGATTCCTTGGATTATAATTCCAGGGGACATGCCTGGGCATCAGAACTATGTAGGGTGGGGGGGGGGGGGGGGGTTGAAAACCCTTGACAACAAAATGAAATGAAAAGAAAAAGAAGAGAAGAAATGAACAGGAGAGGACACAGATGTCACTAGAGTATGAGATTTCATAGCAAATCTCTTTTGCTTACTTTCGTGTGCTGGCAGAGAAAAAAGAATATCAGCTCTTCGTTGTATCAGGCAGAGGTACATGTACACTTGAAATATACAGTAGTAGGAGTGCACTTTGTTTTATATGAATATTTGATGTGTTGTCGAGATATTTAGTGAAAAGTGGTCCTTTGTATTATTTCGTATTTAAGGAACACCAGACACAAACAAAGTACCACTCAGCAGTAAAATGTCTGTCACACTTGAATTTATAAGCATGTGTACTAGGTTCTTCAAGTACGTGTTTACAACTGTATATAGAGTGTTTACATTTGTGTTTCATGAGATCAGTATACAAGATGAAATGGTCAAAATAGTCTGTTGAAACAGATGGAATGCACAGCCTTATTTAAGTTAATTTATGTAAAATGATGCAGCATACAAAATGGTAAGATGTCATATGTAGGCCCTACATGTAGATGTACAGTACGCACAGCCTGTAGCTACACTGTATTATCAATGCACTGTTTTCATGCACAGTGTGTAAGCGCAGGGCGATATATTTTGTTTCTACATGTTGCACATGAGCAGAAATGAATTGCTACCTTTCAGTGCATTGTGTGCATAATCAGCACAGCATACTTGAACTGTGGCATCACAGATCAGTGTATAAAACATGCATCAAGCAATATTAAAGAAGATCATAGACATCAATAATCAGCATGTAGACCTCCTTTTTTGAGGTGTCACATGAATTTGTAATTATGCAGGAGGCTGTAACCATGTCTTTGTTTTGTCTCTTTCTATTTTGCCCTATCCCCAAGAGGGCAATCAGATGAGAAAGCTGATTTCAAACCTTTTTAAAAGTATTCTCTATCTCCTCCCCCCCCCCCCCCATCCTAGTGATGCCATCACAAAGTCTGTATACGTACAATGTAGCTCCTATGCGTAGTGACCTACACATGTACATGTAGAACATTGCACAATGTACATGGGTACAGCAACAGTATGATACAAAACACTGAGTACTTAAATGTATCCTTTGTCATTGTCAACTGCGAAATTGTATGAAATGATATGGTCAATAATCTTTTCCGCTAATATTGAAACTCAATGTCAATTCACATGGAGGGTTCTTGTAGGGCTTATTTTGAGGTTTGTCCACAACACACCCTCCAATTCAGCCCAATTTCTTGTGAGCATTGCAGTTGGCAATACACTACTAGCGTCTCCCTGGGGCAGACTGGATGAAGGATGAAGTAGGCCTACTGGGTCATCCGACTGTGACAGTTTAGGTTGAGGAATCCTCCCACCCTAATACACGTCTGTAGGAATCCTCAGTGTTTATTTAAAGGGCTTTATGGTTCATCAAAAATGGTTTTTATTGCAGCATCTGCGAGTGTATGACAGATTTGTTTGGTGTATTTTTGGTGACCTCAAACACTTGATATGATATTTTATGCTTTATGCCTGTTGTTTCTTCATGAAACATCCACAGTACTTTAGTTTGGAAGCAATTTCAGATGATTTTCATATACATGATTTTTTTTTTTTTTTTTTTTTTTTTTGCAGCAGTAACTCAAAAGATCTGTACAACTGTGATAATATTTTAAAACATTAAAACAGTGGGTCTGTGTAATTCTATAATTTAGGCAATTTAGCACATTTTTATTGATAACTCCAAAAGTTCATGCACATACTTTTATAGATACAATGCTTTATACTGCATATTGTACCATTCATTAGATTTCAGATGATTAGAGTGCTACAGTACAAATATGTCTACAAGTTTGTGATAAGAAGGTAGGCCTACTTCACATGCATAGATTATTAGCAGAAGAAAGAATTGATGGATAATGGTACGACATGAATAATTGGCAGTGTAATAAAGCGTAGTGGCAATCCTATACAAGTGTACATGTGTACAGCGTATTGGTTTTTGAAAATGTTTGTGTACATGACATTTCTGACATGTACAAGGTACATTGTACATATGCCATTGGGCTAGCATGCTACTGTACATGTACATAGGTATTTGTTTATGATGGCTTTACATTTGTTTTCTGCTTAATTGTGAGATACACTGTATTTACCTCAAAGCTTAAAGGTGCAAAGAGCGCCATGTCAATTCAAATCAGATCATTTCAGAGTGGATGCCGCCTTTCTTCTTGAGACCACCATACAGTACTGTACTTGTTGAATGTAAAATCGAGTTGGATATCATCTGTTGTACAATTCCTCCAGCCATGTCTATCGAGAGTATGATTGTGTTGCATACTGGTACTGTATTGCTAGTACAGGAGGCTTGTACATATACTGTACATTGTACTTGCATGCATGCTTCCCAACATTTTGGAGTATAAAGACAACTGTATAAATCCAGGTGCACCATATGGATTATTGAGTTGTACATAGGTGGCATGTGGCCTCCACATTATTTTAGATTTCACCCTGTTTCCTGCAAATTTTCAATAATTATGTGTGCACTGCTGGTGGTGATTCACAGTTTAAAAGCCTCGCTTACCACATGGCATTCATTACTGTGGTTTTTGCATCATATGAAAGCACATGTGAAGCTTTTGAATGGACAATTCATGTTTGCACCATGTTTATATAATGAAAATGTATAGGTTCTTGTTTGTTGTTTTTTTTTGTGTGTGGGTGTATACATTGCAGGTGCAAGATTACATGTATGTTACTGTATCTCTTCATAGTTGAGACATCCAGTTTATCTAAAAGTTTCCAATAACTTAGACTAGATACATGAAAGATATTGAAAATATGCTGGCTTTAGAATGAGTATGAGGAAAGAAAAAAAAATGATTCTGGTGTCCAATCTACATGTATTGCTTTGTTAGTGCGCATACAAAGTATTGGTAAAAACAGAATGAAACAAGTGTGTCTAGACATAAATTTATCTGCTGTACGTTGTACATGTTCAAACAAATCGAAAGTCATTATGAATGACAAGCAGAATCTATGCAAAATATTGGCAAAAATCATTTGCGATTTCAACTGCCCCGTTGTAATTTTGATCAGCCAGTGGCAGACAGGCCTGTGCATTAAATTAAAACTGTCAGTATTACTCATTGGGCTGAATGCCACCAAGTTGTCCAGTGTGAACTGCACTCTGTTGGTATTTGTTTTTTGTTGTGAGTGGAACCAAACATTGTTGTAGTCAACAAGTCAGTATATTCTCTTTATCTTGTGACCTTTGAAAACAACAAGATTAAAAAGAAAAGGCTGTGATATGTACATACATTATCCTACATACAGAAGAATGTATAATTGTAGCAGGAGTTTGTGTGTGCATATTTGTGTGTGTGTGTGTGTGTGAGTGTGTGTGTTTGTGAGAGAAAAAGAGGTCAACAACAAAACAGAGAAGAAGATAATAAAGAGAAAGAAGGGCGCTTTTATCTATTGAGATATCTCAGACTGCAGGTTTCTGATTCTGGGATGGGAATAAACACGGCTGTAGCAAAAGTGTATTTTATTACTTCATGGAAACACATGCTTTATTAAACCATTGTAGGTCAAATACAGTATGTGCACGTTGTGGAGATATTGCAGATTTGATAAGAGAAAGTGATTCCAGCTGACTTTGGAATCTGCAATAGCGGGCTTAATCAGCAGCGACAATGTACCCTGGTAGTCTTCCTCAGCAAATAAATGTCAGCGAGCATATAATTTTTCTTATTATGCGGCATTTTCTCCAGTGAGTTTGATTGAAAGTGATGTGTGCTGTTCATTGCCTCCTTGTAGAACTCAACGACACATATTCTGCAACGGCATTGCTTTCAACTAATCTATACAGTGCATATCTTACACAATCAAACTGATGTTACAGCTGTGCTATCATTTGCAATATGCTAATATAGGCCCAGTGGATAGTGTGAATTGAATATGAAACTGATTGATTGCCACAAACTGAAGGCATTTATAGTTCTGGATATTGGATCTCATTTTGTTCTAATTGCACAGAGTGATACATGTTAAATTTATGAAACTTTATTCATCAAGGGAAATTACAAACTGTGTGTGTATCATGATGCACTGTATAGATTGAAAATATATACATTTTTAAACAACTATGTTCAGTGAACACTGGCTGCCATTGTCATCCTGTCTGTAAAGCATATTGAGGGAAGCCACCATTAAAGTGATCATACATGTATGGTTGCCTCATTACTACAATTACTGTATGCTGTGCCACTGAAATATTGATGGTGTTTCTGAAGTTAGGACGCCAAGGTTATCACGATTATGATGATGATACAGCCTCATATGTACGTCCAGTCACCAAGTAAATCAAATCTGGATGCTAACATACTTTATGTAGGTAGGCAACTACAGCAGAACTAGAGTGATTTATGAACAGGTATGTCCCAGAAAATTTGGGCTATGAAAATGTATCAGGAGCAATTGCCTAGGATGTAGGCCTACTGTATTCTGAATGGTTGATCATGCTGAAATATTATTCCCAGTGGAACTCTGCGGGCCAGCCGTATGTCAACAAAACTACAAATCACTGAAGGCCAAGTATTCTGGAAGCTACTGACGCTTGTGTGGGCTTGTAGATTTTATTGCATGGTCTGATGATTTGTTAGAAATAGAAAAAGTTCATTTATGGTTTTCTCTGGCTGTGCATGTAAAATGTTGATCTTTGAACAGTAGTCTTTTTTTTAATTTTTTTTTAAATAATAATGCATAGTTACTGTCACCTGTGTTCCTAAAATAGACTCTGAATTTTTTATATGTGGGGGGGGGGGGGATGATTCCAAATTTTCCACAGGTATTAGTAATCATCAATAGATGCTTTGACCTTTTACAGACCGTTTAAAGAGCATTTGCAGCATTTTGCCTTGTTAGGACCAAATGACATAGATTTGTTTGATGTTTGTTTTGTGTAACTCTTTCTATGAGTAGAGTGCCTATTATTAAAACATTAAGTATTTTGTGAACCAAAAGAATTACAACCATAACAGATAGGACCTATAAATGTACATGTACCTCAGATTGCAGGAGAGGGTGCATGCTTGAGGATGCCCGCACAGATGCAAGTATGTGGGACCAAGGTTTTTTACATGTCTCAGTCAGAAAATGCCAGACATTTAAATGATCACTGAAAATTTCTCTCCAAATAAGATCATGCCATGTACAAAATGAAATTAATTAAATCAATGTGCATGCATTCCTCCACATATTTGTAGTTGTTTTTTCATATACAAATTTTGTAGATTTATGGAGAAAAAGGTGAATTATGTTGCAAAAATATGTTTTTGATAATCTAGAGAAACTCCAACTGGGCCTTAAAGGATTATTCCACTTCCTTCCTCTCAACCCCCCTTCTTTTTCCGTGTACAAACTAGTTTCTGTTTTTAGTGCACTTCCCCTCTTCCTCTCCTTCGTTCTTTTTGCCCCCAGGATACCGAGGCAGACCTTGCCCCAACCTTCCAACTTTTCTTGTGCTGTGTAATGTTCCCTAGATCCTGTCTGTAAAGAGCTATATTCAAGTTATTATTAGAGCTTGTGTCCTGGGGTGACAGGAGGCATATAGTATGCATAATGTTTCAGTGCGCGACCAGGATACAAATTGTATAGGGCCTATTTGATGTACAGCTGTATTCTTTCATAACAGCGTAATGTGTTTTGCCCATTTTGTTTAAAGCATGCTTTGTGCTTGTAAATATTAATGTGACTGTAGACAGTCAATCAGTGTGTAGTCAGTCAATTAATGCAGTGATATCAAGCTTTGCAAGGCTCAGATATGGCTCATTCGTTCCTCCTTTGAGTCTTTCATTCAATCTACACATGAATTGTGCCAATCTATCAACAAGTCTCTCAATCCTTCCATCCAACCCTGTGCATAGTCTTTCTTGGGAGACCTAAATGCAAATATGTACGAATACATGTATGTCCATTCAGGTACTAGTCCATGTGTATGGTTCATTTATACTGTTCTTCCAGCAACCTACTTCCCAGTCAAGAAGCTGAAACCTGATGCATTTGTTGCACAGCATGACATTTATTGGAATCAGGTTGCCATGGAGCTGGATGGGGGGGGGGGGGGGGGGGCGCTTGCGATATAATTCCAAGTACGTATTATGCCCCAGTGAAAGCGCATTAAAGACAACTGCATATAATGTTGATAGGATGATGACGCCAAACATGACAGCTCGTCCATAATGCCGGGAGCTTTGCAGTGAGGTAGTGGCTGGTTGAATAGTTCATGCCGTAAATTCCCCGAAATCCTTGTAATGAGGTCAGTGTCCACCCGATAGTGCTCTTGTTTGCAGGCGATTAATCCGACATTAATCCGTTTCATGCAGTAGAGAGATATCTCCAGAGAATCAAATTACCATCAAAATAACGGATTATACCCTGAAGTTTGCATACACAACAAGTCACTGTGCCCTGTGAATTCATTCCCCCCCCCCCCCCCCCCCAAGCTCTGGAATTGTTGCAGTGAAAGTTTTGCGTGATATTTCAAGCAAGCTTCTGTTGGGAGCATGAAGCGTTTATGGGCATGAATTGATGAGATGACATTTACGTGTACATGTGTAGCTACAGTCCATAAAAGACTGAAAAAAGTGATATCCATGACATGCCTTTGAAAAGCTCGTCTTTGTAATAATGTCGAAAGGGAAACTTATACATCTGGAAAGGTTTTGAATATTAGTAAATCGTTAGTGCCTGTGGCAATTATACTGAACCAGACTTGAATGGTACATAACATATACGAAAGTTATGGTGTTGACGGGGTCAGTGTACTTCTATACCTGATGTGTGTGTGTGTGTGTGTGTGTGTTGTAGGTGTGCATGCATGCCATCAAAATAGAATAGAAATATCAGAAGGAAAAAAAAAATGTCAATATGCTGATGTTTGGAAATATTCAGAGAAGAATTCCACTATGTTGATGCTTGTAAATCTGTGTTTGTGTTACATGTAGAACCTGTGAAAGTGTTTTCTTTTTTCTGAGGGGCCACATTTTATGTGGTTTATGGGAGTCAGATTGAATATCGTTAAGCACTGAATTATACCCCTCTGCAGCCATTCTCTTATCAAGATATGGTAGATATTATTTCTTAATCTTGTGTGTGTGGATATGTGCACAACACTGAGCAGTGTATAAATTTGAAATGAAAAGATATAGTTGTCAGTATATGTGATATATGTTGAGAGGTAAAAACAGATATGTTTGAGATGCAGTATGTGTAGACAGAGAGAGAGAGAGAGAGAGAGAGAGAGAGAGGAGAGAGAGAGATATGGGGGGGGGGAGCGGACTTCTGTACTTGAGCTGCCACTGAGGAAATTATGAGATAAAGGTGGCCTTGACTTGGGCTGATTTATTATATCAGGGCTGCACACTGGCGCCGGTCCGACGGTCAAAGACCGGTAAAAGTCACTGTCGGACCGGTAACTTTTCAGGAAATCCACAAGTTACCGGTCCGACATGACCAGTAAAAAAAAAAAAAAAAAAAAAAAAAGCATTGATGGGGTCAGTAGAAAGAAAAAGAGCAGCCCCGATCAGGGAGAAACAGAATGCAAGATATCGCACTGTTCAACAAATTTTACGCAAGTTTTCGTTTATGTCTACCGGTGCACTTTGTACAGTAAACATACATTAGTTTTGAGCACTCACTACACTCAATAGCAGTCGACCAGTTATTCGCCCTCCGCTTGCGCATTTGGCGCTGCTCACGCACTGCCATGCAATGCAATACATGCAGAGCATGTACAGTGTAACTGCTTTTCGTTTGCTTGCGATCGGCGGTCATGCCAGACAAGAAGCATTGATAGAAGCGCACGCATTTCTGGTTCATTTTACTCATGATTTTTTAACGCAAGATCGATCCGATCCCGGCTTCGCAGCAGCGTGGCAGTTTTGTTAGAACTAATTTACTTGTGTCGATTTTTAGAAAAAGTAAAAACACATTCGATATTCAGCGATACAGTAAATGGATCTGATTGCGTTCATTTTCATTTTACACAGTCATTTCACAAATGAATATTTTCATTCGCTCAGAATGGTCTCATATGAGGATAGGCGCAAAAAGGATCACGAAATCGGCTCTTCCATGTACTTTTTAAGAACGCATGCACAAAATGTGAAGAGAGAATACTAGGGAGGAAAAAAAAATCATGAAATCATGGCAGTCCCGCTTACATATTTGAGGTAGAAATCGTCCCAAAAAGGATCATGAATTCGACCGGCCGCGTTGTATCTTTCAAAAGCTTATGTACGAAATGCGAAGAGATTATAGGAGAGAGAGATAAAAAAAATAAAGGACACATTTTGGTGAGTGCATCATAAAAGATTACAGCCGAATAACAATTCATGAAATCAACGCAATCCCGTTGAAATTTGAGGAAATAATAGGCGCAAAAAGGATCTTGAATTCAGTCCTGCATGCCGTGTTGGTTATCAAAAACGCATGCACAAATGCGACGAGATTATCGGGAGAAAAATAAAAAACACATTTTACCCTTCTGGTGCGTGCATCATAAAAGATTACATCTGAAGTAATTCATGAAATCGCCACAATCCCGCTGATATTTGAGGTAGAAATAGGCGCAAAAAGGATCGTGAATTCGGCCATGTCGTATACCTTTTAAGAACGCATGTACGAAATGGGAAAAGATTAGCGGGAGAAAAATAAAGGACACATTTTCACCCCTTTTGGCGCTTGCATCATATAAGATTACAGCCGAATAGTAATTCATGAAAATTTCGCAATCCCGTTGGAATTTGAGTAAACAATAATAGGCGCAAAAAGAATATCGAATTCGGCCCTGCATGCAATGTATAATTTTGAAAACGCATGCACAAATGCGAAGAAATTATCGGGAGAAAAATAAAGAACGCATTTTCAACCCTTCTGGTGAATGTATCACAAAAGAATACAGCCGAAATAATTAATGACATATCGCAATCCCGCTGATATTTGATGTAGAAATAGGCGCTAAAAGGATCGTGAATTCGGCCGTGACGTATAGCATGTACGCAATGCGAAGTGATTATTGGGTGAAAAATACAGGACACATTTTCAAACCCTTTTGGCCCGTGCATCATAAAGATTAGAGCCGAATAATAATTCATAAAATCATCGCAATCCCGTTGAAGTTTGAGGAAACAATAGGCGCAAAAGAATCATGATTTTGGCCTTGTCGTGTATATCTTTTAAGAACGCATTTACGAAATGCGAAGAGTTTATCGGGGAAAAATAAAGGACACATTTTCAACCCCTTTTGGCGCGTGTATCATAAAAGATTGCATCCGAAGTCATACATGAAATCATCGCGATCCCGCTGATATTTGAGGTAGAAATAAACGCAAAAATTGAATTCGGCCGTGTCGTATACCTTTCAAGAACGCATGTACGGAATGCGAAGAGATTAAATGGGGAGAAAAATAAAGAACGCATTTTCAACCATTCTAGCTGGTCCGTGCATCACAAAAGATTACATCTGAAGTAATTCATGAAATTGCCACAATTCGGCTGATATTTAATGTAGAAATAGGCGATAAAAGGATCGTGAATTCAGCCGTGTCGTATACGCATGTACGAAATGCGAAGAGATTATTGGGAGAAAAATACAGGACACTTTTTCAACCCCTTTTGGCCCGTGCATCATAAAGATTAGAGCCGAATAATAATTCATGAAATCATTGCAATCCCGTTGAAGTTTGAGGAAACAATAGGCGCAAAAAGAATCATGATTTTTGGCTGTGACGTATATATTTTAAGCACGCATTTACGAAATGCGAAGAGTTTATCCGGGAAAAATAAAGGACACATTTTCAACCCATTTTGGCGCGTTATCATAAAAGATTACAGCCGAAGTTATTCATAAAATCATCGCAATCCCGCTGATATTTTAGGTAGAAATAAGCAAAAAATAATATTATAAGCAAATAAGCAAAAGAATCGTGAATTCGGCCGTGTCGTATACCTTTCACGAACGCATGTACGCTATACGGAATGCGAAGAGATTATGGGGAGAAAAATAAAGAACGCATTTTCAACCATTCTCGCCGGTGCGTGCATTACAAAAAAGTTACATCCGAAGTAATTCATGAAATCGCCACAATTCCGCTGATATTTGAGGTAGAAATAGGCGCAAAAACTATCATGAAATCGGCCATGTGGTGCATCTTTTTAAGAACGCACTTACGAAATTCGAAGAGTTTATCGGGAAAAATAAAGGACACATTTTCAACCTCTTTTGGCGCTTACATCATAAAAGATTACAGCCGAACGCACTTACGAAATTCGAAGAGTTTATCGGGAAAAATAAGGGACACATTTTCAACCTCTTTTGGCGCTTGCATCTGAAAATATAACAGCCGAAAGAATTTATGAAATCGTCACAATCCCGCTAATATTTGAGGTGGAAATGGGCGCAAAAAGGATTGCGAATTCGGCCCTGCATGTCGTGTACCTTTCAAGAACGCATGCACAAATGCGAATAGATTATCGGGAGAAAAATAAAGAACCCCTTGTAGCGCGTGCATCAGAAAATATCACAGCTAAAATAATTCATTAAATCGTCGCAATCCAACTGACCACCAAGAGCAGGTTACGCAGCAAGTCGTGCGCCGATGTTTAGAAAAAGTCACAAATGCATTTGATACAATCTGATTTTGTTAATTATCATTTTACACTGTAATTCACAAACAAACATTCTATTTTTTCCTATCTTTTTTTTTTATTTCTTGTGCAATAAATAACGCAAGTTTAAAAAAAATAATATTAATCTGTAAAATGTACATGAGTAAGGGGGTACGTCCATAAAAAAACAAGAAAACAAGTTTGCAAGTCATTTAATGTTTTTTTTTCTATGTTGTCTTTGTTGACCAGTAAATTTTCTGTTCGGACCGGTAAAAAATGGTAAAACGGGGCATTTACCGGTCCGACAGAGACAGGTTGGACCGGCAGAAAAAATGGGTTAGTGTGCAGCCCTGATTATATGAAGCATATATCACATATCAGATTTGCTTCTGTATTCATAAAGCATGATGCATACTATCAGTCTTATTAAAGCGAGATTTTTTCAGTGTATACCTGGTACAGTGTATTATGCATACATGTATGTGTGTGTATATGTGTATGCATACATTTGTATGTGTGTGTACATCTGTATTTGTGCATGTGTGTGTGTATGCCTGTGTATTTGTGTGCAGCTATGTCTGCACAGTAATTGTAGCTATGGATTTGTCCACAGTGAGCATTTGGAGTCTCTTACCATCCAGGTCTCTAAATTACTGTAAAAATGGATATTAATTTTTTTGTATGTGTAATTTCTCTTGCTCTGCAGAGTAAGATGAATTTTGCATGTTTTTAATTCTGCATAATCAAGACATGACATATATAGTGGTACATACAACGTGCAAAAATATTTGTGTGCTTCTATTTTCGCACTAGATTGTGGTTGTGCCAAATGCGTAAAAATTTCATCTCGGCGAAAATTTCCTCTTTCACAGCAGATGCATTTGTTGTCTTGTACAATGTATGTATTGCATAAACCTCGTTCTTTTCTACATTATCATTGATCTTTGCAGAATGCGTAGGATTTCAATTTCGTAACAAGCTCATTGCCAGTAAATCATGCCCTAAATCTCGTGGATCATATTTCTCTGCATATGTGTGCACTTGCTTGTTATGAATAATTCCGCTGTTTCATTGCACTGTAAAACCAGAAATTTTTTGCATGCATTTTAATATTCGTGAATTTCGTGAGAGCCAGGATTTGCAAAATTAAAATGCATGCAAAAGTTCTTGTCCGCACTCTATGCATTGACTGCCAGTGACAATTTGCGAAAATTTCATGCTGGGAATATTTTTGGCTTTTCAGCATACTATGATCTTTGTTTTGGCTGCAGCGAGCAGATCTGCTGTCTCTATTAGTGTGGATAGTCCTTCTCTTTTACAATGATTGGAAGCAATTTCTTTATTTGTAGGAGACAGATTTTGGGGAAAAGGCACAAAGTTTGTCACTTTTGTTGTATGCTTAAAATGGTGTTTGATTGTATTTTCTCGTGCTCTAATACGCAAGTGGTATTTTCTCAGTAGAAACTAACAAGTGCTCGTTAACGAGAGAGGCCTTGTTCTGTGGGTTAGGCAGTTCTCCTATCCTTACTTGTACTGTGCCAGATGCACAGTGAGTCAGTCTGGAATAAGACTAATGCAGCTGATTACACCCTCTGCTGGGCCCCATAGTGTTTTGAAAGGAGATGAAAGAACGAGAGAATTGGAAGAGGATATTGATGGAGGATGAAGAGATGAAGGGATAAGTGGAGGAGAAAGAGAAGGAAGAAGGAAAAAAGGGGAAAGGAAAAATGGCAGGAGGAGGAGGAAAGAGAGAACGGAGAGGAGGGAGGATGGGCGGGGGGGGGGGGGGGAGGGGGGAGGGGGAAGCTAGAGGGAGGGGTAAAGGAAATGAGGAAGATGGAAGAGAGAAATGTGATTTGCAAAATTTGTCTCAATCGTGACAAAAATGCAGGCAGGTGTTTGTGTGTGTTGGGGGTCAGGAAACCTGAATGTCAAACATCTGAAAGTCAAGTCCACCAGAGTGGCTGGAAGGAATTTTTTTTTTTTTTTTTTAAACCCTTGCCAAATCCTAGACAACAGACTCACAAGTTAAGATTTCTAGAAATCAAGGGGGAAAAATATAGACCCCTAGAACTCACATGTTATATGTTTCTTCAACAGCAATTTTACATTTGTTCCATAGCAGTGACATAAATGTGTATGAAGAAAGTGATATACAATGTAAATGTGTATAAAGAAGGTAACAAGTGTGCAATAATTACAGTGCAACCTCTTCTTGTTTGTTTGTTTTGTTTGGGTTTTTTTTTTTGGTGATGACATTCTTACAATGAGGTCAAGGTCTTGGTTCTGCAGATGAATGTACGCTTCCCCAGTTTTTCTCGACATGGTTGTAAATTGATACATGTTATGATTTATGGAGAAAGTCGCAACAGTGTGGGCCATCCTTTCTAGATTATGTCTGCCTTATGTGGCTCCTTTGCATGGCAAAAGATGCTGAGCCCAAGTCATATTAAATGCACCATTAACTCTCTACGTGTGTGTGTGTATGTGAGATGAAATTGAATTTGTATTTTGTGCATTGCGTGTGTACATATTTCAGATGTGATACCCGAGTCTGGTCGCAGTGCGGTGATGAGTATTTCGAATTGGTTTCTTTTCTCCAGAGGAAAGACTGCCTGCTCTTGAGTGGAGGTCGTCAAATTGCTTTTGTGTACCCCCCTTGCCCTGCCCCTCTTTCTAACTAACTCCATTGTACGGAGACGTCTTGGTCTGCCCGAATATCAAATTGAAGACTGTTGAGAAACAAACAGAGGAGTTCATTATGAAACTTACTGTCTGTATGCTTTGATATTTGGCAGAAATATTTGGTCGCACTGTGTATGAAAGTGCCCTGCAAGTTGAGTCAAATCTTTTTTTTTTTTTTTTTTTTTTTTTTTTTTTTTTTAAATGTAGAACATGTACTTGAAGTCTGGGCCATATTGGGAGTTCTTTTTAGTCGTTGAACTCTGATGACTTACATCTTGTATTGCATGCGAATCTCCTTATCAATATGCCAGTTTAGATTTGATTCGAATGCTCGCATCGAGCAGATTGTTTTGATTGGCTTTTGAATGTGCCTCATCAGTCAGTCACTCAACCTCCATGCCTTGTACTGCTTCCATTCAGGTACACATGCGTGACAAATGGAAGCCAAATATTGTCTCATCAAATGGGCTTCTCTTGTGCTACTGTTAGCACTAATTATCACTAATTGGCAGTAGCTGAAAAGGGCGAGATGGATCATTTAGTAGTGGCCCAGATACTCTCCGTATATATCTGTATAGATTTGTGTGTGTATGTGTGTGTGTGTGTGTGTGTGTGTGTGTGTGTGTTTGTGTGTGTACATGGATGTACACGTAGTCATTGACAGTCGCACTGATACATGTGTTGATAATCACAAGATGTACACTCTCTCTATACTCGTTCTGCTGTCGGCCATGACAGTCGTGCAACAGTTTGTGGTAGCAAAGTGTATCCTGCTTCAGCCATCATCTCTCACACAAAATATCTTATTATAATTTCTATTCATGAGTACAATGTCTGAATTTTTCAAATTTCAGCAAAACTTTGATAGATATCATAGTAATGATAAAGTATTATTGATGATGATGATGCTAATACTCATGCTAATTATGACAATAATAAAAAAGAAATGGTGATCATGACTACAAAATCTGGATCAACATTTCCCCCATGCTGGGATACTGTACCATTAAACATACAATATTACAATATGCTGATTAGTGGTATTTTAAACACAGTTTGCATCTTAACCCTTTCTGTCTCAGGGACTTTGGACAGTGTGTACATTGCTATGGGGTCTTCCTGTGCCAATCAGTACTCAAAGCATATAAAGGATGACTGTATTTCAACCAGGCCTCCCCTTTCTGGCATACTAATGCTATTAAACTAAACTTATTATTGAGTACCTATTTGTATAATGGTTAGGGGGGATGCTGCAGATGAGTGATATCCCCAAAGACATACAATGAATACCATGATGAGTCTTGAACTTTAGACCTCCTCATTTACAGCACTCTATGCAGCCTGGTAGACCACTGCACCTCCCGCAATGTCTAATTTCTCTCCTCTGTCTCTTTTCACTCTCGTCCTTGCTCTATTAGGTTGCCGGGAGGGCAGCAGCTCCCCGAGGCAATATCGCCTTACAAGCGCGCCCGCGAGATGAGCCCCCAGCACCGCGATGTGTCGGCAACGTTGTACACCACCCAGGGCTACACCATGAACCAGACTCATGTTGCTGGAATCTACCCGCAGAACCCCCGCAGCGTTGGACGATATGTCGCGGTAAGTATACCGTTCTTCCTACCAAGAGCTTGAAGAGCAAGCAAAAAGATTGTGTATTTTCTTATGAAGATTACCGGTATGATAGCTGTTGAATTTGAAGATTTTCATTTTTTCCCCAATTCTGTTGCTCCATCATACAATGTAATCTGCCATGTGGTCATGTCAGTTGGAGTGTTAAAAACTGAAATTACCGGCAGTATGAATCACAGTGGAGAGACTACTTCAATGAGCCTTTGTAGGTGTCGATTAAGTGCTTTTGAATCAGTGAAAGTGTGAAGTAGTGGACAAAACTGCGAGTGATGAAACAGTATGCCATGAGAATTTGTGCGGACTGTGGTCCGGTTGTTGATGCTTCATTAATGTGAAGAACCTCTGTGGGTAGTATTTGGATCAGCGGAAAAGTTTACACAATTACGTAATGATCCGAAAAGCAAGCGTTATCAGTGTATAAATACAGCATGTATTTATCTTTTGATTGAGTATCTAAATGTGAAGCAAAGTCAAGTCAAGTTCACTCTGTAATAGGAACACTGCTCTCTTTCTCTCGTAGTGAACAAACCAA
The DNA here is from genome assembly GCF_964275005.1 of Diadema setosum. Lineage (NCBI taxonomy): Eukaryota > Metazoa > Echinodermata > Echinoidea > Diadematoida > Diadematidae > Diadema > Diadema setosum. The sequence goes on along the minus strand of NC_092688.1, from coordinate 43,021,859 downwards.
AGGGCTTTTTACACTTGTAAATTTTTGCTTAGCCCCGGACCAACGGTGGGGCTAAGGGGGGGGGGGGGGCCTTAGCCCCACCGTTGGTACGGGACTATCCTTAGCCCACTTTCTGTTTACACTCGTTTTTGCCAAAGTGGGCTAGCCCCACCGATAGTACGGTACTATCTGGCCCTGCAAAATAGCAGGGGTTAGCACCGCAATTGCGGTGCCAAGCAAGTGAGTGTAAACAGAACGAAAAAATAATCCTGGGTTAAGCGACGGAGACGAAGTCCGACCCTCACTGACCAATCAGAAACGAGGTAATCTAGTGCTGCCGGTGCGTGCGTGTACGTGTACAGTACACAGCGTAATTATGAATATTCATGTGGTTCGGAAAGTCCGGGGCTAAGAAATACGAGTGTAAAAAAGGTCAGTTTTCTCCTTAGCCCCGGACAAGAGATAGTACGGGACTAATTGGCGAGTGTAAAAAGCTGAAAAATTGGTACGGGACTAACGATAATCCTGGGTCAGAGAAAGTCCGGGGTTAAGAAACACAAGTGTAAAAAGCCCTCAAGATTCTTCTTGAGCGGGTCTTTTTGATAACCTCCAATCTCATTAACACCAAGTAATGCTAAAGCCCGTGAAGAAAACGAGGGAGAAAATAACAATATTTGGATATGTGACTATTGGAAATGCTGGTACAAAACAATTTTTTTTTTGTGAGATATCGTGATGATCTATAAAGAATGTAGGGCGTGTAAAACTAGACAATGGTACGTGCTATTTACTGGTACCTAATACAAGCATAACAATTTGACCCCTCACAACTAATTGCATGCTACCAGCACAATATGCCATTATTTTGAAATACCGAGGGTTTGTTTTCATTTTCCCAGGCTGTGGAAACAACTGTTTACATTTGAGTGCAATATCATTACCAAGTATTTTAGATTCAGAGAGGAGTTTGAAATACAGGAGACTCTCGTTATAACGAGATCCTCGGGACCGGAAGTATTCTTTTATTATAATGAAATTTCGTTAAACTGTGTTGTTTCTGAAATGCTGTTAATGACCATGTTCCTTTATAACAGGAGTGCCCTGTATGTGTAGATCAGTGCCTGTAAAATTTAGTCACATGAATTTAATTATATCAAAGAAGCAGGGAAGAGACTTACTCATGAAGGGCAATGGGTCAGAGTACCAGTAACTTGCATAAAATGATGGAAGTAAAGGATGAAAGAATTCTTACCCAGGGCGTTATTGTATTGTGAGTGAGGAAATGGGAGTAAACATTTTGTTGTTTTTAGAATGAGCAGTAACGAAAATGCAGAGTGCATGCACCACGGTTTGCTGCTTTCAGTTCTGGTTGTAATAGCTCAGTGAGCATCAACAACAAGAATTTGGGAGTGCTACACATCTTTGTCAGATTATGCCCAGACAATAACATCAGCTGCTATGCAAACCTCCAAACACTAACCTGCAAAGGATGATGTGTGCTCGGTTTTTAATATGTGATACAAAGTAGCACATGTTATCTGTACATTATCACTGTATGTTTCAAAGAATTTCACTTGTTAACTTCTGTGTGTGTGTTGTCATAATAGTGTACAAGTGCTCTCTTCTCACATAGCACAAACACACATTAATACCTAAACACAAATCCAGACACACAAATCTCCTGTGTATTATACACAATGTTTGCCGTAAATTATGCCTGAAGCATGCTTGATTTCCTGCAATGGTCCTTGTGGCAAAGAGGAAATAGATGAAAAAAAAAATAATGTTGATGAATGATGCACACATTTCTTCATAAGTCATGAAAAAGTTTGCATTGGAAATTCAGTTTAAAAAAAAGGCCAAAAACTAAACAAAACCAAAACAACAACAAATTAGCCAGCGGAAGACTGTTCAGGATCTTCCCCTTTAAGCTCTAGACTCCTGCCCCAGCCTCACCAGGGAACCTTCTGTCAGAGACAGATAAATAGATTACAGACCTGAATAGCGGCTGGATGCCGAAGAGTTCACCTTCTCGACCTGGCAGTGAGCCAAGCCGCAGTAACAAGAGCAAGTTCCCCTCTTGCACTGCCAGGCCAAAAAAGCATAACAAGTAAATAGAAGGGGTTGCCTAGATCTGGTCGTTAAAGGGAAAATATGATGTTTACTGTATGTAAAGGTTTTGTTGTCATCACTGGGCCATTCTTCAGATAGCCTTAGTGTGTGTATGTGTGTGCATTCATACTATTAAAATTGCTATAAACCATTTTATTTCATCTTTGCCATTAGTACCATAGAATTCTGTGATAGTTTCATGACAAACAGGTGATTTTTGTGAATGCTGTTTTAGTTTTGGTTTCAATTCAAGGTCTTGTCATGTGCATTTGATATAAAATGATGTGAGCAATATATATTTTAAAGCTTAGTAATGTAATGCAAGTGACTGCATGTTAGTAATTATCCATATTGACACTGAATTGTTAGGTTACAGTGCAGGCCTATTCTCAAATCCGTGTCATGTCTGCAAAAATATGTCTGTTAATTTTGTTTCATTTCCCAGTGGGTACTTGCACCTTGAAAACATGACATAATGTTACAATTTTTATATTAATGTAGGCCTGTAGGGCACACATTATGCTGTGGTAAAACATGCTTATCTACCTTTGTGCCACTAATGGAGTGCCTGAATTGTACATCATGTAACTGCAGATAGGAATTATGCAGTTTCTCTTTGAACATATTTTGTTAAAAATCATTCTACTCTTAAAGGTACTGTTTATCATTGGGAGCAGTGATATAAAAAATGTTTGAGATATCACATTTGATGCATATGTGTAAGTCAGTTGTATCACAAAACATCCTACCATACAAAAAAAAAAACAAGTTATAAAGCCTAAAATATTAAAGGAGACGTCACTATTTTGCCCACTAAGCCATAACTGAAGGTTGCAGATAGAAACATTTTCATTGTAACAATTGTTCACATTTTGCATATAAATTAACAAGATTTTTGTTCCATACAGGAACCTGGTGGCCTATAAATTAAATCAGTGGGCGTTTCAGAATTCAGTACATGTATGAAACAGGGTACCATTGATTGTACTGATTCAGATATTTGCATTGGTTTCTATCCCTAACTCATGTTGAAGCACTAAAGCTAGGTTTTTGTCCCATCTGCAAGTGGTAATGCCTCCAATGACTGCCATTTTGCTGCTTGTATGGCCACATACATTATGCATGGAAAACAAGCATGGTGCAGCTTTTTATACTGGAGATGCCTGGTAATATGTTGTCGGGGTTTACTTTATGTCTGAATTCTCATGGGTTTATTCTACAAGTGTGTGTGCACATGACAATAATATAACAATAGAAAGCAAACATACACTGTAGGACCTAACAGTCAACATGGATGAGTGACTATGAATGACAGTGTCTGAATATATTGTGTGCGTGCAGACGTGAGGTTGTACACATTTATGTACTATGTTTGTATGTATCTGTATGGTATGTTACAACAGGGAGGTGGCAGTTTACAGTATATTAATATAGATTAAACAGAGGTGATTGATATTGGGATTATAAATCAACCAAAATGAGTCTGTACATGATCATAAGAATACAAAGTATAAGAAGAAATGTTCAGATAAAGCTGGAGAACCTTTTGAATAGCTTGCCCCATGTGCGTTGATCAGATTGATGAGTCTGCAAAAAATGCACACATAAAGACTCTTATGATTTTATGATTTGTGGTTAAATCTTAGATGCAGAAATCAGTGTTATATCCTGTTCTTTCCATTCTTCCTGGACGCTATTGAAGAGTTGTTGAATTTGCAGTGTAGTCCTAAAATTTGGTTTCGTTTTTAATCTTCTTTGTTACCTAAGGGTCGTGGTGCGCCGTGCATAACCCCACACAGGGAGGAAGACCCAAAATAACTCCCGGTTGGAATTACATGGTATACTCAAGGCCAACGTCGAATCACATAGGAAGTCTGTTGTAAGGGCAAAGTCCCTGTGTAAACGAAAAACAATGCGTCTGTTTTTGAAGACAGGTCAAAGAGTATTGCAAAGTACATATATCTCACTCTAAAATATGTACCATGTCACCCTCTGATAACTCCCCCCCCCCCCACAACAACAACACACAATCACCTGCTCCCACCCCCTAAAGCAATATATTATGTTGAATGCAATTGTAGCACACGATATGCAGCCATGACATAAATTTGATTGAGAAATGTTCCTATCAGTTAAAACACTTGTAACAAGAAAAACAAACAAACAAACAAGAGTGAAGGAAACAGAGATCAGATTGTTTGTGAGGCAGCATATATTGCTACTATAAATGCGTCTGTCAAATCTCTTTGGAGGTGTACTTTTTAGTACTTGCAGAACCCAGTTAAATTGTTTGAGACTTGAACTAGTCAGATAATCATTGTGGAAACTCTTGATGTAGATATGCACATCTTCACTCCAGTTCTGAGATGAGAGGAGGATTTGCTCGGATCAACCCCACCTTTTGGCATTTAAAATAATCATGGTCAAATGCGTAGTGGATGAATTGCCCTGCGTGGAAGCAACCATGACAAATAGAAAATTTGTGCCCTTTCAGGTGTAAACAGGGAACTGTAAACATTTCCCTTCAAATGGTGGGAAGATATGTAGAAAAATTCAAAAGCTAAGATATAATTCAGTGAAGCATTGCCATGGTAACTAGAGCAGTTAACCACAGAAATGACAAAATTCTTGTTCCAATGCCGAGAGATAAGCTTCTGCTTGAAATACGTTTACTCTTCCTTTAAATGCAACCCAACTCCTGTGGTTATTATGGGCCTTGGCCTCAGCATTACACCTTTTACAGGCTTTCGGAACAAATACAGGTTTATGGAGTAGTTTCTGATAGCGTGTAGTTCAGCAAATCTGCGCCTAGTTACATGATGTGCTGAGGACGAATTAAAAAGCACTGGAACAATCAGTTGAATAAGAGTACATGTGTACATGGAGCTGTTGTTCCCATGCTGCGTGATAGCTTATCTTTACTGCATTCTATTTTATTTTATTCATTTGTTTTTTTGTTTCACTCATTTTTCTGCATCACTAATATGGAGAGTGCATGTCCATTGCCGTGATTCAGTTGCCATGGTTACCAGGGGGAGGCTATTGTTCCAGCAAGCGGCGCACTTCAAGGGCACTTCCTCTTCCGTTCATCAGAGCCGGGTAGTGAGAGATGAGTGCGCTCACAGTCACGCGCAGTTTTGTCTGTAAGCTTGACACAGGTCAGGCTGTACGACATGCATCGTACATGCCTCATGCATCACTTTCTCCTTTAATTTGCTAGCTTTTTTATTCTTGTTTTTGTGGGGAGCCAGCTGAACAAGTGTAGCATTGAATTGATACTTCCCCCGATCAGTGTTTTGCTTTGTTTTGCTTTTGCTTTTCAGTAGGAAATTTACAATGACTTTGTAGGCTTTCACAAGGTAGCTGGCAGTAACCTCAACCTTGCAGATAGCAGCGTGCAAAAAGCAAAACAAACACAAATACTGAAACACTTGAAAAATCGGACAGATGAAGAATAGATCAACTGACAACAATAGACCGAGAAAAAAGGAAAGAGAGATAGAGAGAAAGCATGCAAAGTAATATCTGTATTCAAATTAAATGTCAAATATGTTTGTATGCATGATGCTCCAATTTTTTTTTTATTAAATGGGAATGCCTTTATAGATTTGATAAATATTTAACGTCACAAGGGAGAACATATGACAAAGGATATTTATCTTTAAATCAGTAAAATATAGTTTACTGTACAGAGCTTCATTGCCAAGCTCCAGTTTAAATATATGTGATAGTTGTATGTTGTAATGGTTGTTCACTCACTCCCGGACAGAATACAGTGCTCATGTCTGATTAAGTCTAATCCATATGCTGCTCCATAAATGTCAAACTGCTACTGGTATGCAGAAACAGCTAGCTTGCATGCCTCTTCCCACTGCTGAATGAACCGGAGTGAAAAAAAAAAAAAAAAAAGAGAGAAGAAGAAGAAGGAAAAAAAAAGGGGGTAGCTCATTAGTTAAAGGCACAGATGAATGTGAACACACCTTTAATACAGTTATGTATTCAGCCAAATTTATCAGTGTAGTTCAGGGGTTAAAGGCCCTGTTTACCATCGGGAGCAGTGATATAAAAATGTTCCGTGATATCACATTTGATGCATATGTGTAGGTCAGAATTCGTACAACAAAACATCCTACATCTAAGAATTTTGCAATAAATATAAAATATAAGGAGATATCACTATTTTTCTCAATAAACCGTAACTTCAGACTATTTCGTCTGGAAACATTTTATATTACAAGCATTGTTCGCATTTTGTATATTTAACGGAACTTAAAATTGATTATACTAATTCATATTTTGACATTGGTTGTTTCTATCCCTAACTCACATTTTAGAACTATTTTGAAGCACTAATGCTGGGTTTTTATCTCATCTGCAAATGGTAAATGATGTCTTTAATGTCGAATCCATCAGCCTGGTGTAGGGCCATTGTGAAAAACAAGCATTTACGGCTCAGGACTTGCATTGATTGCAGTGAAACCAGGCGTGGCCACCTAGCTCCTCTCTTTTGCTTTTTTCAGTGCTGGGTATTGTTTTCTGATGTGATCTATTGTTTTACCCATTTGCCGTGGCAGTTATGCATTTTACATGAGGGTATTGAAGAAAGTCGTGCCCTTTGTGGCATAGGTGGCACGCCTTTTGGTGACAACTCAATTCTTTCTTTTTTTGTTATTGTCTTAGATAATGAACAGACATCTTTTTCGGTGGTCAAAATCACAAGGTATCGAAATATGGTACATGTAGTTAACGTATAGATAGGTCGTCAGTTCTGGATTTGGGGGTAAAGACAGAATGCATTTTGTCATAGGCATCTGGAGTAGAGTCAATTTTACCTGAATCAAGATAATCCCTGCAAATTTATGTGGGTAGTGTCAAATGCTAGGTGACCTATCTATCTAGATAAAAACAATGAAACTCAATGTGGTTTATACATTCTAGGAATATCCACATAGATTATAGATTGAAATGTCAAACTTGTACTGATCGGTTTGTTTAACTGTAATAAACCACTGTATTCCTGTCATTCAGAACCAACTGCAGTTGAGACTGTCGTTCCCCTTTAAGATGTAATACAATATGCAGGTGTGCCAAAACTGCAGTATGCACTTCACATAATTCATGTTTGCAATACTAGTACTTACGCAGGGCATAGACACTGCACTGGCCCTTACCAGACCACAAGCTACGCCCTGCTGGTACATTTGGCAGCATGTGCGCGAATGTCGCTTGCTCACACATGGTAACAATCTGCACTTATTTGCCAGAACCGTAGATCAGAGTTGCGTTTCATGTTACTGAATACCGCCGAAGAAATGATAGCTTAAAAGTTGCCAAACTGATCAACAACAACAAACACAGTTTATTGTCTATCACCAAATTCTGTGCACATCTCCACAGCTACTGATCTACAACCACCCCCCCCCCCAAAAAAAGAAAGAAATAAAGAAAGAAAGAAGAAGAAGAAAAGAAGATTACCAAGCCAAAAGTGGGAGATGCAGCAATCTGCATTCTATCTTTCTTTAGCATTTTCTCCAGTAAAGTGCTTTTAGTCTTCAGATATCATGTAGATGTAGGGCAGAAAACCATCTGGCCAATCCAGGGAACATAAAGTAACCTGCTTATCATTCTTCTTGTGCCCGTCTTACATGTGTGTGTGTGTGTGTACGTGCATGTGTATATGTGAGAGCGAAATCGAGAGAAGTAGGTCTTATCTCATCATTCCTGGGAGATAAGTATGTCGGGGGTGTCATCCCCGAAGACATTAATAGATTCATGGGTGTACATAGTAGTTTGGCAAACGGGCTGTTATTAGCTGCCTAGAAACCAGATGTTGAATCGCACGCATGAGCATCAAACAAAGTAAATATAATTTATGGTAGGAAATGTGGGCCACAGTGCAAGATGAGTGCACATTATTTCAAGCCAATATGGTTGCTGCAGTTTTGTGCTCCAAGTAGAGAAATATCATGTTGTGCAATTCGTATTATACACACAGACAGGGCTATGTGTATCTCATAGAACAGGAAATGGAATGGGAAGGATGGATGATTTTGCCAGCTTTTTAGACTGTGATGGATGTGGAATGTGCTCTTACACCCCTGCAATGATTTATCTTCATGCAAAAATGCCCTTCATTATAAGAAGGAGGAATATATAATATTGTTATCTCTCTCACTAGTAGGATAGGATGACGAACGTAACACCTGTGGTGGAATGGTTCATGCTACGTGTAGTTCCACGACGCCATGCATAAGCAGTGTCACGATGAGTCCTCTGCACATCCATACGTGCTGTTTAGACAACATTAGCTGTAATGCGAGATATTGTGAACAAAGTGGGATGGGATGGGGGGGGGGGGGGGAGTGATGAGTGTATGCACAGGTAGGCTGTGGCCCTGCCGAGCAGCCACCCAGAGAGATTTTGCCATAGTTCTCCCCCTACCCCCCCCCCCCACCCCAATCATATTAGGTATTTCCCCCAGGAATGATGTCATAGCCTGCCCCAGGTGTGTGCTGTGTGTGTACTTTGTCTGGAGGGAAAAGGAGGATTTGCAGCAGCTCTTAGCCAGCGAGACATTTAGTACCAGGTTAACCCTTCCGGTGCTGTGTGAGGCTGTGGACTGGATTCTTGGGAAATGAGCCAAGCAGTGTTGTGTCTGCATTTTAGTCCAAACAGAGTGAGGTGCATAACGGAATGGCAAAGCTATGAAAGAACAATGGTAAAGGGTTTTGGATTGTGTGACTGGTTTCTATCACAAGTGTGTTTATATCATTGATCATGCCACATTCCATATGAGACAATATATGATTACCATTCATGTTATCAGTGGACTTTATCTTTTTGGAGTATGAATAGATTTATGATGGCCGGTGTTTGTATTAGTAGCCCATTGCAGCAAAATTTGAAAAGCAGGTTAGTGAGTCACTTCAGAATAATTTGCGGTGTTAGACACCTGGGCTAGCTTCAGATGATTTCTTAAAACATATCCTTGGCCGACACACTGCAGTTTGCGTGGAATCTCTTCTTCCTTATTAGTCTTGGTTTCAGACTGTCACCCTTGTCTTCCTCTGCAGCAGTCTGATCAGAAAAGGAGACCCCCCCCCCCCCCAGCATTAGGGATTCAATCCCCTACCTTGGTTTTCTTATGATTGTAACCTCATGACAACACTCTAAGAGCATGGTGCGTTTCTGTTTAACAGCTGCTTTGTATGAGCAAGGATTTTCATTCAAACATTGCCATTAATTTTTGTTAAATGGTCTATTGTGAAGAGGAAATGAAGTGAATCTGAATCTCGTAGATTTATGGATTGAACTGAGAATAGTCGTTACCATAGAAGAGGCATGTGAAGAGCAGGTTAAAAAAAAAGAAAAATCAAAAAGAAATAGCTGTATATTTTTTCTTTATTACAAGTTACATGCAGGGACATTCTTGCCATAAATTCATTTATCCGTATTTCTCTCTTTCTTTCTTTTTTTTTTTTTGGGGGGGGGGGATGGCGCAGTGGAGTCCATAATAGATTTGTGAGTCTGATGGTATTGTCTTACCTGAGAACAGACTTGTAGACTCTTGTAGCATTGTGAAAGAGAAATATAGTAGCAGTTGCTCTTGATAGCCTCTTGTTTCGTGAAGAAAGGGAAGAATGTGGGCAGGATACATTTTTCCATGTACTCCAGCCATAGACTTTCGAGAAACATGCATAGCACTTCCTCACCTGCAGCATACATACACACATGTATGCAATGTAGCTGCGGCAAGTGAAAAATTAAGTGGAAAAGTGTGTAAACCTGGCTTTACCCATTTCTTTGTACCTGTGTCTCTGATATAAATACTTGGGGTGCCAGTCAATATCCCAGTATGTTGGCATGCCATCAGGCTCTTTGGCACAGCATGCTAGATGACTCATGACTTGTGTTTTGGTAAGGTGCCTCCCAAGTCTCTCTGGCCAAAGTTCAAAGAGTTAAAAATCCTCCATCAAGTGTCAGTGTGCTTCTTCTGAAAGGGACTGTACAGTACTACAGTTGAGGTGAAGATTGAGCTTTTAATGTTTTGCGAGATATTTAGAAACCACTCTATGAAATGTTAAAAGAGCATACAATTCTAGGAGAATCAAGAGTTTATTTGATGAAAATCGGTTTTGAAATGGCTGAGATATCTAAAAACAAGGTAAAATAAAGAGAGCCTAATAAAAGATGTGGCCTGTCAGTTTTACTATGATCACGTTTTTGGATATCTCAGCCATTTCAAGACCAATTTTTATCAAATAAATGTTGAATCCTTCTTGAAATTACATGCTGTTTCATATTTCATAAGAGGTTTCTCATTATCACCAAAAAATGTTAAAAGCCTGACGTTAGGTCTCGACCAAAACTATACGATCCCTTTAAAGCCCTTTATACTGTTGTTGTTTTTTTTCTAGCATAGCACTCCTATCCTTAGCCAGTGATTTTTCCCTAGCCACGTTCCTAACTTTTTTTATTCATAGTTTGTACTGGTACGCTCTCTGAAACTGAGGCCTAGATACATGTAAATGGTTGGCTGTTTTCACTTGTGAAATTTTGACTTTGGCACTGACTCTGTCGAGCGTAATGAATATTCATGAGTCAGCCACTCTGCACAGGAGAGGTGATGCAGGATTTACCAAAAAAAAAAAAAAAAAAAAAAAATCAAGTACCCGCCCACATTGTGGAATAAGAAAGAAAGAAAATGAATATTCATAGAAACATGTTGGTCTTTCGTCCCCTTTTAAACTGGGCCCTGTTTTCTACGAGCCCTGGCATGCTCAGCCATGTCAATTGCGATGGTAGCCCCATCAAACTGTGGTACTTGTACATGACAGTTCTGAACTATTGGTGGGGTCAGCCCTCTTTCTTAGAAGATGATGAGAACAACATTGGTTAAGCATTATTACTCTTACAAAAATTGAGAGGGGGAGGGGTTCTTGGCTCTAAAAATTTGTGAAGCTACAACTGTATACTGTATTTTGTCAATGAGAGAGGCCCTTATAACAATCCTTTCTGTCTAATGGGACTACTACTGTTGTACTTGAAAGTATGGGATCCCCTATGTTATCATGCTCCTTGATTATGGAAGCTAATTTAAGTTTTGTTAATAAATTGTACTCAACAACTCACCTGTCTTAGAAAATGCATCACTAGAGGTGATTCAAGACATTCATATTTCAGCTGTGAAAAAGGATGGCCTGTAGTGCTTTTGCTTAATACCTGATTGTTCCTTATGTACTTGAACGTGATTTTCCTCGCAGATCTCTTGCTGTCCAAGATCACTTCAAAGATAGATGTGATTATATATTGATTCATTTCTGTGAAGCATCAGGGGATTTCATGTATTAAACTTTTTACCTGAGAAGCTACCAGTCACAGTCGAGAAATTTCCAAAATAACTTTGTCCACCCCTCTGGGTTCTGTGCAGTCTCTAGCCTCCATTTAACTTGACCAGCAGAACGAGGGGATATCCGTGGGTTCCTTCCGGGTGGGTTCACAGGGATTGTTGGTGGTAGACACAAGAAAAAGTTCATTGCTACTACTCTATGATTAATGTGTGTGTTTGTGTGTGAGTGAAGTTGTGTTTGTCTAGAGAGCATGTGCATGTGTGCATTAGTGTGTATCTACCATATGTGTATATGTGTCTGTTTGTGTGTGTGTTTCTGTATATGTGTATTTAAATATAATATGTGTGTTTGTTTGAGTGTGTATTTCTGGTGTATTCATGCTACTCCAAATGGATACCAAACATACAAGATTAATGAGATATAGCTAGGCAGTCTGTGTGACGAGTCTGCTGCATGTGTGTGTGTGTGTGTGTGTGTGTGTGTGTGTGTGCTTGATAGTATTGCTCACTACAAAAAGGTGTAAATATGATTTGTAGTATCGATATGACCACTTTTGTTGTGTTTTAGCAGTTATGAGAATAGAAAGTTGTCACCAGTCTGCATATTGACTGTATTATATATGTGCACATGTATTACTGTACATTGTAGATTTCGTGGTTACCACTCAGTAAGCACATACAAAAAGATATTTTATGGTCACATCTAACTGTACCACTTGCCTTCTAAAATATTTATAACAAAAACAAAGTAAAAACCTTACTGGAAAACATACTACATTGCTTGAAAATGTGAAAGCTGTGTAATGTAACATAGTGCAATTAAATATTATATGTACACTGTACATATCATGAAGGAATCCTAATCAATATCCCATTGAGGACGAACTGATTTTGCTACATTTATAACATAAAAACACCTGCCGGAGTATACTCAGGACTAGTCTTCAACGGGTTAAGGGCATCCTATTCCACTGACTAGCCCTACAAAGCAGCAGAAACACGCTCATGTCTAGTCATTCTTTGCCTATTTATTGTATGTTGACCAGATGCTTGGCTTGTCGATACGTTGTGAAAGCCGAAATTGCGAGGGATTATTTGTCAGGGCTTTTGCAGTTAGGCAGAGAAGTACCTCTAGTAAGGTAGCTCATGGGTAGTCAATTCCTGTGCCCTGCTAAAAATGAAATTAATTTAGAGAAAATTTGAGAGGTCGAACGGGGGAAGAGAAGGTTATGTGTGTGGGTTGGTGTGTGTGTGTGTGTGTGTGTGTGTGTGTGTGTGTGTGTGCTTGTGCATGTTCATTTCTTGTATGCCATTCGCAAATGCGTTGGAAATGTGTGCAGTGAATTCTAAACAGAGCGACAAAGTGCTTTTTAAAAAAAAATGTTGATATGGCATTGGGAGCTTTGGAGCTCTTAAAAAAAAAAAAAAATACCCAAAATGAGACAAAAAGCTGGTAAGTGGTATACCAAACCAGTGATTACTGCATACATCAGTGGTAATGGATGAAAAAGAGAAACAATGACAGTGAATATACATGTATGTAAATGAAAGGCAGAGCTAGTTGTATCATGAATACAGATGCTGTTGTACTGTAAAAGTGGAAATTTTCACGCATTTCACGCAACCAGAAGCTAGCGCGAAAATAAAAGCATGGTAATATCTTTGCATGCCATATGTTCCTGTATTAAATAAATGTCCTGATTCTGCGGAGTTAAAAACACGCAAAATTCATCTTACCAAGCCAAGCACGAAAAATCACTTATGCAAAAATATCCACTTTCACAGTAAATGAGAAAGATGAAAAGTATGCAAGTTTATAATCCATCACATATTTCAACACATAAAAGCAGTGTACATCAGGGGACACCAAGTTCATCTTAACCCCCAAAATTAATCAACCTCTTTCATCATTTTCCTAATCTCACTGTGCATTCTACAGGACATGGGGCAGATGGAGTTTAGAGATCCCCGTGACCTTCACTACAGCAGTCAGGCCAGTATACGAAGGCGACCCTCCCTCCTCTCAGAGTTCCATGGACAGGTGGACAGAGACAGGTAAAAGCAATGACTGACATTTTTGATGCCTTTCACAGAGACTCCAGTTCAATTTTGCTCTCCCTCCCCCCGCCGGGTTTATTATGCGAGCCCTGAAAAATGCTTTTTTTCTGAAATCAAATGGATTGCGAATGAAATAATATTGTCCAGCCTATGCCAAACAGTTTATGATGAAAACAAACCAACACAGATGTAAGTATGAGGGACTATTATATTTTGCATTGTTGAAAAGAAAAGTTGCCCACTGCTTTAGTATCTTAAAGTTAACCATGAATTTATTTTCACATGAAAATACATTTATGAAAGCATAATTGTGACAGAAACGTAAAGTCCTGGAATAGATTTTTCTAATGGTTGCCTGCGTTTATACTCGGGCTGTGAAGAACATTCTGTTCAGCTGAGCCACTAATCCTCTCATGATGTAACTACTTTAAAACATATATTCGCTGCATGAATATTTTGCGAATTGGAGCCGACGGCATTTTTTGTGGCATGAAATTTTCGCGAACTGCCACTGGCATTCAATGCATATAGTATAGACAAGAACTTTTGCGTGCATTTTAATTTCGCAAATCTTGGCACTCGCGAAATTCACGAAATTAAAATGCATGCGAACATTCCTCGTTTGACAGTACCACCATAATCTCCTCCTCATCCTTCGATTCGCTCCTCCACTACCCCTCCACCTTTGTCCCCACGCCTATTTTCTTCCTTGTCCTTGTTGTCATGTCCCAACTCTATTCCTACTCCTTTGATTGTCCTTCCGTGTCTCTCCCTTGTTCATACTCCTGTGTTCCTCATCCCCTGCCTCTCCCTTGTTCATACTCCTGTGTTTCTCACCCCGTTTTCCCTTAAAGAGACTGTACAGTTCTGGTTGAGGTGAGGATTTAGCTTTTAACGTTTTGCGAGATATTCAGAAACCATTCAATGAGATGTCAAAGAGCATGCAATTCTAAGGAGAATCAAAAGTTTATTTGATGAAAATCGGTTTTGAATGGCTGAGATGTCCAAAAACAAGGTGAAACAAAGAGATCCTAATAAAAGGTTTTGCCTGCGGCCTTTTATTATTATTACTTTTTGGATATCTCAGCCATTTGAAAACCAATTTTCATGAAACAAACGTTGAATCGTTTTTCAGATTACGTGCTTTTTCACATTTCATAAGAAGTTTCTCATTATCTCACTTAGGAATGCTATAAACCTGAATCCCCACCTCAACCAGTACTGTACAGTCCCTTTAAGTTCATACTCCTGTATTCCTCATCTCCTGTTTTCCCTTGAGTTCATACTCCTGTGTTCCTCATGCCCTGTTGCTCCCTTGTTGTTCATACTCCTGTGATCCTCCTTCCCTGCGGCATCATGTTCCTTTTCCTTTGCTGCCACTCCTGTGTCCTTTCCCATCCCTCCTCTGTTCCTACTCCCTCAATCCTCCTTTCCACTGTCTCCCTTGACCATACCCCTGTGTTCTTCCTCCCATGTCTCTCTCTTGTCCCTCCTATGTCCCTCCCTTGTCTTTTCATCCCATGTTCCTCTTTGTGTGTTTCTCCTCTCTTGTCCATCGTGTGTTCCTGTGAATTCCTGTGTTCCCCTTTCCTGTCCCTCCCCTATCCTTCCTCATATGTTCCTACTCCTGGATTCTTTCTCTCGTCTCTCGTGTCCATACCTTGTGTCCGTACGATGTGTTCCTTTTCCTGTCCCTTCCTTGTTCCATATTCTCCATGTCCCTTCTCTCCTTTCCCTCCCTTGATCATACTCAATGTCCCTTGTCTCCTTTCCTACCCTTGTTCCTGTTCCTGTGTTCTTCCTCCCCCATCCCTCATCCTCTGTCAGTGTTTCTCTTGTGTCACTCCTCCCGGCTCCATCTTTTTCTTTCCTTTTCTTTTTCCATCTTTCTCTTCCCCCATCTTTTTCTTCCACCACCTGTTGCATATCTTCGTCCTCCCTTTTTCCCCTCTTTTCCTTTAATAATCTCTCTCTTCTCGAAGCTGAAATAACTCATTATGCAGATCTGCAATGTCATCGTCAGATAAAACTTGATGGATGCTTGGGAGGAGTCTGTGTAAAGAGGGCTATTTCATGTTAAAAGAAGAACATTCCGATTATTCTTGGCACCGAGTGTGTGGTTGTTTGTGAGCCTGAAAGATAAGTCCCATTTCCAGAGCCAGTCTGGTTTTGCAGACCCTGTTCTCTTCTTGAGGATTATCGCACAGGCCGTCAGATAAAAAGAATTTGTGCCACGCACCACCCAGGATGCTTCTACGAACATGGCGAGAGAAGAAAGCGGAAGTGGGAGGCAGCTCCATGGAAACAAAGACGTTAGCACCAACTGTCACCAATGGAGGATAGGCGGAATGTAGGAATCAGGTCAAAGTTCTGGCTTATCACATAATCGCTGTGGAATATGCATTGAAATGCCATTTTTGGCAAGATCCTCACATAATGTGAGAATGCACGAAAATGACTGTGTGTGTCAATAAACATTAAAGGAGGATGCGTCCCCAATTGTGCACAAACTGGGTCATTTTTGTGCCCTTTGCTCTTCCGTGGTAGATGATGTACTTTTACAAGGTTTGCGTTGGAGAGCGTCTGGAAGATAAAGTTCTCGTAGAAATGATCACAATAGACTGAAGCTCTTTTTTATCTTTTGGGGAGCTCCCTGCATGACAGGAAGAAATGGCCTGTGAAGATTTTAACAATTCCCCAAATAAATATGAAATTGTATCGAGCAGACATCCCTGCTGTAAAGTAGCTGATATGAAGAGGGCATGGTATCCATCATAGCAACCATTACATTACAGTCCGATCTCTGTTATCTGGCCATGTCGGGAGCGGCGCCTGTCCGGGTAAATCGATTTGGCCGGATAAGGGAGAAACACTGTACTTTTGAGTACAAATAGGCCGCCGACTCAGTGGTAGCTATGTACATGTAGGTAGTGGACAACACTGTGCAACAGTGTAATTCATGCTTGTGTACTTAAAATCATAGCAAAATTGAAATATTTTACTGCAAAATTCATAACACGTTTCTGTCGGGAATATCATCAAATTGCATGAGTTTTTTAGGAGGTATAATTGTTGTTGAAATTACTTTTCTGTTTGTCTTCACTGCATGGAGGTGTTCGGATAATGGAGAAGTCCAGATAAGAGAGGACCAGGTAATCAGACAGGGTCGGACTGTAATGTACATATTTAGGTGATCAGGGTCATCTTAGATCACATAAATGTTTTTTTTTCCCACTCAAGTCAAATGGTTTCTTTCTGTATTTATGCTGGGTTTTGTTTATTAATTTTCTTTCAGGAAATATTGCTTACTTTTAATGATACACATTGATATCTGTCACCTGTAATGCTTGCTAGAGAGATTTGGGGTGGACACCAAAAGGAAAGTAGCTGCAGAATGTCCAGGTGTCAAAATTTGTATTTGTATTTGTATTTTTTTTTTTTTTTGGGGGGGGGGGGTAATTTTCATGGCTTAATTGTTGATAAAAAGTTTCAGGATGCAGTTCAAGAAATTGAAAGTTATACTTCTCACGCAGGAAAACCAACTTTTAGTACATTTTTAAAAAGTTTTATATTCTCTGCAAAGTGCATGTATTTGGGGAAAAAAGCAAAAAAAAAACCCCAAAAACAATGAAAGTGATATTTATTCATTCAAACTATGCGCAAACCGGCTTTTTTGTGTCTGCTTTCCATTTATCACTCATTTTCAGTGCCCTGGAATAGCCCATTTTCTCTTGTATAATGTTCTCAAGTGACAAGAGCAATTGAGGTTGTGACCTATTTTAGTAATGTCATGTACTTATTTACCTTCTACATAATATGAAAGACTTCTCAGAAAGAAAACACCACAGCTATTAATGAAAATATGGTATATTTGATTATTTGTGCTGAGATTTTTTCAGTGTCATCAAACTACACACAATATAAAATGACATCATGTCTAACTAGTTTTTTCCAGCAACTCATTTCTGGAGTTAACTGGGCTATGTTGTAAACAGGAAACGTATGGCTTCGAAAACCTTTTCCATTGCCATCTGTGCATGGCAGAGTCCCAAGACTGTTTCAGACTAGACAGTGCAAATATTTGTCATGCTGCCTGTTGTATGAACATGTAGATTTACAATTCACATTATACACCAGTCATTTCAAGAAGATTTTAAAAAAAGAAATAAAAAAGCATATCTTAATTTAAGGGGGAAAAAAAAAATATGAAGCTTGAGACTATGCCATCCAGACATTGGCCAGTGCATGAGATCAAAGGGTACTTCTACAGTGAACCGACACAATAGCACACAGGCATGACACACAATTATCTGTTCACACCAAACGTGACACCGCCGAGGGGGAGACGACAGTGTGACGGGACTTTTTATTGAACTCTAGAAAACTTTTGTGTGCGGCTGTTTGCCATTGGAAGCCAAGAGTATCTTTTGGTTGGTTTCGAAGCGACGTTTTGCTGTAGATTTTTTATTTTTGGTTGGTTGTTCTTTCTTGAAAATGACTGCAGGAGTGGTCCACATTCATAGAACGTCATTCATAAGAATGTCAAGGCTATGAAACTTAGCACGTACGATTGTTATTAATCTGTTTGTAACACATTATTCTTTTCAGAGGCGTTTTCTGAAAGATGGACTGAAATCTTGCACAATTTCATGGTGATCAAGCTCATCATGTAATGTGGTGGTTTTGACTCGGCAGGAGCTTGCTTTGTTGTCTTATTAAAAAAAAACCCACAGACACACATACACACACACACACACACACACACACACAAAGAGCATGCGTTTGATTTGAAGGTGTCATGTGTAAAGGCTTCTGCATATCACAATCTAATCAGCATCAGTTTTGAGGTTTGCAAACCAGAAGTACATTTTGCAACACTATCTGTGTGTTTGTGTGTGTTTATGTGTGTGTTTATGTGTGTGTGTGTGTGAGTGAGAGAGAGAGAGAGAGAGAGATAGAGACACATGCAAAGACAATGTTAGAGAATGTTGAGTCTATATATATTTTGTTTAATTTGGTTAAAAAAAAGGAAAAAAAAAAACCCTGAATAATTGTTCATTTGATAGAATGAAAATACTGAAGAAAACAAGAATTTAATGCTCTGATGTAGGCTAACTTCGTGAAATTTGCAATGCATTGTCACATGCGTTTGCGAAGGAAACTCTCTGAGATTTCGATTGTTTTGGAAAATGCTCTAAAAAGGATGTGGTTTTGCTTCAGGAAGATTCAAATGGAAAGGAGGGGAAAAAAATGAAACATCGGTTTTCATTTCGATGATGATTTATTGGAAGAATGAATACGTCTGAGAGGTTGAATCATTAACCAGCTTACCACAATAAAGAACAGCAGTGTTTCTGCCTTATGACTAGAAAGTCATTGACATCTACATGTAATGCAGGATGTATGCAAAACATGCCTAGACCTCTGGCATCCAGTCTGATGGGCCATCCATTAGGGTTTTGCTAAAAGCATGTGCTAACAGGGAGCATAATTTGTCATGTGAAGGCAACTTCTAACCTCTCTTCAATTCTGTGATGAAATGTAGGGTATTGGTGAGTGCCAGCTGTTCAGCTCTCAAATGAGCTCTCGATTATTTGACCCTTTTTTTTGGGGGGGGGGGGGGAGGGGAGGGATGGAGGGGGACCCAATGTCAGCAGCCATCTTTAAAATTTCTCAAATCTGATACCACAAGAGGTGTGTACAGTTTACAGTACTAACAAACAAACATATAGACATACATACATGCAAATAAACAAACAAATGACTGCTGGTAACAGTGAGCTGGAAGAATCAATAGATTTTTTTTTTTGGTAAAATGTATAGATCTTTCCAAAATTTTGAAACGCAGAGCTACTGTTCAGGGTTCGATGATTTGAAAATGTCACTGATAATCCTTCTGAAGTAAGAAAAAGGTAATGTAAAATATCTAAATGGAAGTTGAAGTGTGGGTTCATATTTCATATTCAGGCAATATGTGTTTTATGTTGGATGATGGAAGATGCTTACAAACACGTGACAGTTATACCCCTGAATTTCCACCTTTGAGAACATTTGAAATTTGATATATTTAGAGAGATGCAATATTTTTGGATTGCTACTGGAAGTGTCTTAGATTTCAGGATGTAGGAAACGGTTATGAGGAAGGTGAATAAAATGTCTGTATCTTGTTTCTTGTGATATTTTAGGGAAGAGAACATGACAGTTTTTTTCCTTTAAAAAAAAGAAGGAAAAAAAAATACATTTTTAGAATGACTTGCATTTTTGAGTGCCATCATCAAAGTTGTACCATTAGTACATTCAATGCATGTGAAGTATTATTATGTAACAAGAAGATCACATCATTCGGAGAATTTGGAACCTGTGTGATTTTGGGTATGGATAGTGAACTAGAAATGAAAAAAAAAAAAAAAAATCGCACATCTTATCATTCAAAATCACCTATCAAATGTAGAAACATGTCCACCAGTATTTGTTACAATGATGATACTTTTTGTGTGTGGGACAAGAATAAAAAAAAAATGTAATTCATTTTGATAGGAAAACGTATACATCGTACAATAATCATGCAGGAATTGCTTTTTAAAATTTTTCAATTTTATGGCACATTATGAAATGTAGTAAAATGTCATATGATATTTGTGGAGCTCATATCTTAAGAACTAGTTAACCTTTGCGCCAGATATGCACACATGTATGCACTGCAGAATGTTCAGATCAGTTATTTGTATGAGACAACTTGTTTAATCCTTCAACTACCAGCTCACACAACATGGAACGTGATTATGCAAAACGCCAAGAGGTAGACAGTGCTTTTAAATATCACAGTTACATACAATTTGCATAAACTACTGTACATGGGGGGGGGGGAGGGAGAGCAAGAAAGAGAAAGATTAGATGCTTATTTTCAACTAATTATATGTATTCAAATACACTGCATTTATATGTTTGTATTTGTGTATACTTGTTTTCTGTCTTTGATATTTGAAAAGATTTGAATAATGGTTGTTCCAACCTCGTGACACAAATCTTTGCAGGGAACCATCTGTAATAGATAATGCAGAGTTCTCTTCACATTTCTGAAAGTTATATCAGAAGAATATACAGCACAGAATATATTTATCTGAAAAGATAACAATGGAGAAGATGTTTACAGCCTTAGGTCAAAGCTACTTTTCAATCTATTCAGATCACATTCAAACTGAAATGATACCATTGAAAAAGAGAAGAAAATCTACGAAAGTAGTCTTTCTACCCCTTGCAGTTGAAATACAGAGTTTATCCAGAAAATAGTATACAAGATTACAACTGAGGCCACCACTCAGAATGATACTGCATTTTGAGTTGATGATTGACAAGTGTTATCTTACAAATGCTTCAGTTTTCAAATCTGCACTCCTAGTAGTCAAACTTCGTGAATACAAGCCTATGTGTCAGTCTGGAAATTGTTTTAGATGTCTTTATTTTAGAGCCCATTGACAGTCACATAATTCTTGCCTATCGTAACATGAAAGCATTGTTGCTCCTCTCCGAGTTGGGAAATCTAGAGATCCTAATTCTTTTTAATTCCTTCAATTCTCGTTTGTGACTTCACCTTCAAGTGAGATTGCCTAACAAGTCATAATTTGCAAAGAAATATGTTCATAAAATGTTGCACATGATATGATAGCTCTCAAAGATGTGGTAAGCCAGCAAATGTGTAAACTTACAACCTGTGCAGTAAATTCAGCGGGTATTTGGTGAGTAATTTGCCGATGAAAGGTCTGTAGAATTTCCTGCGTGTGTGCTTTTGAATAATTCTTCACATGTTTATTCAGTGTTATTGCCTTTTTCACTTTTCACTGGGGCAGAAGCTATGAAAGATCTATTTTCATCTGATACACCCCAATAATCCGTTGGCATGAAGGCTGTTACCTTCCCTTGAAATCTAATCTTTAAAAAATGGAATTTTGCTACTACGAAAGAAGTTTCATTCTGCTTGTGTTTGTATCTCTATGACCTTTGACCTTCTGTTCTGTTCTAATTTTTTTTTTTTTTTTTTCAGGGGACTGGCGCAGTATCGGCAGTTTGAGCCCGTAAGGCCATCGGGCACCCAGCAGGCCGTGGCAGCAGAGTCAGTAGCACCAAAGCGCCCTCGTCTGACGATGACTGAAATCGACCACAAGCCGGTACGCCCTGTCCCAATGGGCAACAGTGCTCAGATGATGCTGGTTCCGCAGCATGAAATCAAGAAGGTAAAAGAAAGAACACGCTACAGATCCTCCCTCTGGGCCACTGATCATAAGTCTGTCAGAGAGCACTTCTGGCTTTGCAAATAAGTTGTTGTGTAATTCCCCCGTGGACCCCAATTTTGTGTCAATTTGATCTAAGTCCACCATTTGCTATTTATGAAATTAGACAAATTTGTTTAATGACTTGTACAGAAAATTCATTTAGTTTTTGTATTTTGTCTGTTCATGTTTTCATTACTCAAGTGTAATCATTCCATGGCTAGAAGATCATGAACACTTTTGTATGCATTTTGTGTGTAACACTGGTCAGATTCCTCTGTTCCATAGCCCTGCATCATGTATGGAAATATCTGACAAACTTAGAAATGACTTCCATCAACTTCTGAATTTTTCTTGGGTCTGGAGGGTTCAGAAAACGAAAATCAGTGATTGTAAAACAGTGCATCACGAAATCATTAGCAGGATTGCATATTGGGGTACAATATTCCGGTGCCGGAATAAATGGAGCTGGATTTAGCTTGCTCGTGAGGGGCTCTTCTGACCTGACAGATGTAAATAGCACTCTCACTTTGGCACACTGAATTGAGGAGGAAGTCATCTTTTAACCACTGGTCATGCCTGCTCCTTTTTCCCCCCAACAGAGGGCCTCCTCTCTCTCTCTCTCTTGATTGTTTTCATTCTTTTTTCCTGAAGTGTGAAGTCGGTTTCTGAAATGCCGTACCGTGCTAGTCTGACTTTGTTCTGTTTCAAGAACCTCAGGGCCCTGTTTCATAAAGCTGTTCGTAAAGTTACGAACATCTTACGAGCGACTGGTGATCAGTTCTTGTGCTGAATTATGGAAATTCTGATAAGTATAGCACATCAGAACTGATCACCAGTCGCTTGTAAGTTGTTCGTAACTCTATGAACAACTTTATGAAACACCCTCCTGGACTTTCACGATATGCAAGAGAGGTTCTGAATAGACTGTTGTACGATATGCAAATTTATGATCACCAGCTGCATGATTAACAATATATGGGATTAACGTACTGATCATGTGATCTACTCAGGTGATTCTATAGTCATCAAATTGATGATGTGTAGTATTTTTCAAGATTTTTGTCATTGTTGTAAGTATTCAAGATTTAGTCTTTAGGTACAGTGGTACAGTGTCCACTTTGGATTAAACTTCCACCATTGTGTTGGTTCGATTTTCTTTCAGGATTAAAGCCAGTGTGAACATTGTGTGGAAGTTCTCTGAAATTGAATGAAATGACCATTCAGTGTACAAACAGCATATTGATTTATAGTACAAGAATACCACCACCAGAAACTTTGCATATCGTCGGTTGAGAATGATAAGGGCGTTAAGTTGCCACTAAACCCATAGTGTTCGAGACCACTTAACGCCCTTCTCATTCTCAACAGACGATATAAAGAAAGATACATGGAGAATGGAGGTTGATGATTTAAAGAAACTGTGTACCGGTATTTCCTGAAACCCGAGATCACAGTCTACACCGTTATTGGGGAAAAAAAGAGAAGCATTAGCCTTTGAAGTTTTCCCTCGAGGTTTATGTGCAATATCCTGTGTAGTAGAAGATGGCTTTTCCGCTAATAAAAATATGCATTTGCAAAATTTGCCATACACACACACACACACACACACACACAAAGTAACAGAACACGCATGAACATTTGGCGTGCCCTGGTATTGTTTAGTAGTCTTGTTTTGAAACTTGTTTTTGTTTAGTCCTTGTAAAAATGATGCGACCTTCAAGGCAAATATTAGCATTAATCACACATCGTGATTGGCCAATGATGTCATGGATGACACCTTCTGATAGTCCATGCTCCATCCTCCCTCCCCCTTCTTCTTCAGGAGCCGCCCTTCATGCCGAAGGTGGAGAACATCTCCCCGACCCCCTGCGACCAGGAGTCGTCTCCGACCAAGATGTCCAAGGAGGGCCTGCTCCAGTCGATGGAGAGGGTGGACCGGGAGATAGCCAAGGTGGAGTCTCAGATCACTAAGCTCAAGAAGAAACAGGTAAAGAGGATCACAACATGCAACAGATAATACTGTAAACAGGGCTGCACACCAACTCATATTTTTCTCGTGGTCCAACCCGTCTGTCCCTGTCTGACCCAGTTTTTCCATATTTTACTGGTCCGTTCCTGAAAAAGTCACTGGTCCGACAGTAATTTTTACAGGTCTCGGGGACGGTCGGGCCAGTGCCAATGTGCAGTGTTGCTGTAAAAGTAGACATTTTTGCATGAGTATTTTTTTTTTTTTTTTTTGGGGGGGGGGGTGCTCTGCCAGGTAAGACAACTACATACCATATGTATTCTGCTTTTACAGTAATGGATTTAAGATCCATACCCCCTTTTTTGGCTTGTTTAGATTAGGACTAGTATTAATTTCTTTGCTCACTTTTAAAGTTGTTTGCGATGCTTTTGTTTTTCATGAGCAGCGGACTTCCATGTGACATGAAAATTTAAGCGTGTTGTTGTAGTTTTTTTCAGGCTGAATTAAGTCTATACAAGCCAGGCAAATTGCTGCCCCATGGGATTTGTGTGTATTATATGGTGCAAAATTGCAACTTTGGCAAGCGAAGAGTTTAAGATTGTGCAAGGACACCCCTCTCATTAGTAGGATGTGATGTGAACTTGGGTCTCTATTTAGCGAATATATCTAATCACATCCTGGACCTGAGCCAGCCAATGGTAGTCAACTATCTAGCTCCTGATACCTTCTGAATGTTGTGCCAAACTTAGATACACTTGAGGGTAGGGAGAGAGAAAAAAAAAATGATGAACAAATATGTCTCAAATGTTTATAAAGGAAAAAGTTGACTGTGGCTGGGAATTGGGACAAAACATGGAAATGATAGACCGTAAAAACATATTTCGAAAAACTAGCAGAGGAGTGAATATTTCATGAAAAATGTACATGGAATTCATTACTTTTGTATCAAGTGTGATATTACAATTTAATGTTGTAGTATTTTCTAAAAGATGGCAGGAATTTCTTGTAACAGATAGCTTGGGTTTTTGTGTCTGGCTCTAGCATCTGCATATGGTTGCTATAAATGCCTCTTAAATATGTAATTTGTATTTTTCTGGTTATGTTTACGTGGCACAAAAACCAGTGTATTCTTCCTCAAAACAGTTCTGGTTGAAGTGCATTGTAAATCCATCATGATCCTCCGCCTTTCTGCTGGTAAATACCGCATTGAGATAACTGATCATTGATTTCCTGTAAAAAATCAGTGCCAGTGGTAGAAGATGCAGTGTGAGGAAGTGAGTAGATAAGCACCTGTGTGACACAATGATGCACTTTGAGCTTGACCTGTAGGCTTGCTCACGATACCAAGGCTGTCGATGGCAGCCACGAAAATTCCTTCTGATTGGTTGTCGCGTACGATGTCAAGTTATATAGTAGCATGTAATGAGTGGTGAGTGAACAAAGCAAAGCAGTGTAACTATAAATGACACTACACATGTTAGGCTGAATATTGCAGTACGCGGGGTTTCTCTCTCTCTACTCAAAATTTTACGGCAAACAAAACATTTCAAGAGTGATTTTTCAGTTCAGCTGTCATAAAAAGCAAAATATTTGGGGAGGCAGTGTCATACAGTGTGAAGTGTTACCTTTGAACGTTTCTGGAGAAAGCAAACACAAAAACAAAGACAATACTGACTGCATACATCATAGCTTTTTTCTTCTTTTTTTTTTTTTTTTTGAACTCCTCTTGTGTATTAAAGTGTGATTGTTCTGTTCCATTTTTGTTTGTCAGCCAACCTGAAATGAATAGCCGGAGTGTCCTCTTTTGCTAAGAAATGAGAGCAGCTACAAACCCCAATAATGAGGCCTAGAACTTGCGAGAAATTGTAAACATGTTTTTGTGGTGTGGTAGAAGAGAAGGACTGTCCCCCGTAGACAATAGGCAAAAGTCATGGAGAAGAAAAAGATGCAGAATGCCTACTTGTTGTGTTGAAAAAAGATGAGGGCATCATTTCATAATGAAAATTGAGAGTTCACTGCTTCAAAGCCAGAAATTGACACTGCACATACCTTGTAGGTCATTATCAAAGAGGGCTTGTATGTAGTCCCACAAATAGATTAGTGCGTTTGCACGTGAGGTCAGCTTGTCTGTTAATGAAGGGATTTAAAGGGGAGAAGTGTGTTGTTTTCAATTGGAATGGTTGGTTTTCTTATGTTTTTGAATTTGCATGCTGAGGGATTTGTGACTATAATCGTATTGTGTGAGCCTCAGTCAGCTGTTAGCAATTGAGATCATTAAGAAAGAAGAAGTGTCTTGAATGCCTTTAATCATTTCACTTTACCAGTAATACATTGTACATCTTCATATGGAGTGGAATGAATAGAACTTTCTTTTGACCCGTCAGGTCCTGGGGAGACTTTGCTGTAGAAATGGTCATTTTGTCATCATCAATTTTGCAACACTGAATTTTACTGCTTATACCTGATATCGAAAGAAAATCAAGTATTTTTTTAAGGGAACATATTGTTTAGCCGTTGTGACCATGAATGAAAAGGGTAATATCCTTTTTACGGAATTGCTTCTCTAAACTTTTGAAATATCCAGACCAAATTTGTTAAAGTAACCGCAGCAATGATGAAAAAACTACTCTTAAAGGTCCTGTTTACCTTTGGGAGCAGTGATTTCAAAAATTTTCAAGATATCACATTTGATGCATATGTGTAGGTCTGTTGTATCACAAAACATCCTACCATATAAAATGTTTGCAATAAAGCCTAAAACATGAGATATCAGCATTCTTCTCAATAAACCATAACTGTATACGGTTTAGTCTGGAAGCATTCTTATTATAACTATTGTTCACATTTTGTGTACTTAACAATACTTAACATCGATTATACAGATTCAAATTTTTACAGTGGTTGTTTCTATCCCTAACTCACATTTTAGATATATTTTTAAGCACTAATGTTGGGTTTTTGTTTCATCTGCAAATGGTAAATTATGCCTTTAACATGTAAAGGTTACCAGCTTATGATGAAGCATATTTGCAGGACCTCAGGTGATGATTACTTTTCCTTTTGTTTGTTGTTTCGTGAATCACTGCAGCAAGAGATTGAGCAGCGAGCAGCACGCCCTCTCGAGGCGGAGAAATCACCCTCGCCAGAGTCCGGCAGCGAGCCAAAGCAGCAGAATATCATACAGATCATCTATGCCGAAAACAAGGTGAGCACCTCCCTGACCTTTAACCTCTGCCCCATGCTGGAGAAGTCGAGATGATTGACGTGAATGGCACACCCAAACCGGGATACGGTGGAAACCAGTTTATTATTTGGAAAAAAGAGAAAACATAGTGGATGTATTCATGCCTCTTTCTTAGATGTTGCAAGCTGTTTAGATGTTGCAAACCCCAGGGACGCACCCTGTATTTGGCCCATCTTGTGTGATTTGTCGTGATAACATCCAGTATAGATGTATCATATTGACTGAAAGTATGTCGTGAAATATCTTTGCACTGAGGCATTCGCTGTCTAGAGGAAAAGCAGGAATTTGAATGCACCAGGAAATACAGGTTTTGTGGGTTTGGGATGGTGTTTATGAAGCTTGTCTCTTCAATGAAAGATAGATCGTATCTAACAAGTATGTGATAATGGTTCATCGGATGAGATAATCACTTTGAAGTGTGCATAGTTTCCTACAGTGGTGGATTCCTCATAATGTTGTCAGGGCATTTGCGGTACAGCTTGCGGCCATCTTTGATTGGGAGTGCAAATGAAGCTTGAAAACAGCAACCAAAAAAAAACAACTAGTGAACTATGCTCGAAAATTGTTAAGTACACACAGATACAAGAATGTCGGTCTTCATCGCTGTGAAATTTTGATTTGACTGTACAATGGATTCTCCAACGAGATAGAGTTAAGGTGTTCAGTATAGACAGATGATGTGAATTTTGTGCCAAGTACAACAGGGGGGCATTTCATGAAGCGTTTTGTCGGATGTGTTTTTCTGACAAATTTGCTCTCAGCCAATCAGATGCAAGGATTTCAGTAACTCATAACAGTTTGTCAGAAAAAAAAAAAAAAATATCTGACATAGTGCTTCATGAAATGCCTCCCAGGTGTGTGATGCTCTTTATCTTTATTTTCATCAGTCTGTAATCTCTCAACCAAATCTGTGTCGTCACGTTAATCCTGTGATTTTGTTTTGTATGTATTTCTTGTTTAATATGTATGTTACACAGAGAAAAGCAGAGGCTTCCCATAAAGTTCTGAACAATCTTGGCCCCAAGAATGAGCTGGTATGTGCATTTTTGTCCTTTTTTAATTGTATTTCTTCTTCTTTTTTTTTGTCACATGAGGTTCACTGTAATTTGTTCAGAAGGGGATAGCTCCTTTGCATTCAAAATAAATTAGATCATGAGTTGTTAGCAACCACTGTAATCAGTAATGATGGATGTTCATCGTAAAAAGGTAGAGCCGTTATGTTTGTGTCAATATCCTCCAAGTGTACTCAGGAGGGCGTCGGTCCA
This sequence comes from Diadema setosum, assembly GCF_964275005.1. Classification (NCBI taxonomy): domain Eukaryota; kingdom Metazoa; phylum Echinodermata; class Echinoidea; order Diadematoida; family Diadematidae; genus Diadema; species Diadema setosum. The sequence goes on along the minus strand of NC_092688.1, from coordinate 42,993,616 downwards.
TCTGTGTACTACCCTCATGCAAGGGGAAAAAAAAAGAAAGATTTTCCATACAATGAATTCTCAAGTGAATTTGATTTCATGATAATGGTTGAATTCTGGGAAAATTTTCTGTGCAGATGTTAGGAGCATGCACAGAACTGATGGACAACTTCGTTGTGAGTAAAAAATTTGATTTCCGTCCACAAGATAAAGATGTACGATTGCCCCATCCTCTGTCATGATTTGTCATCTATATCACTTTTCTTTTCTTCTTTTTTTTTTTTTGCCTGCCTTAAAAGATCCTCAAGGAGATGAAGACAATGATTGTAGTACACATTATATGAAAAAAAAAATAGTAATATGATTTCTGGAAATTAGATTGTTTGTGTGATAAATTCATATCTCGAATGCACGGATACCAACCTTCCTTCTAAGTAGTGATTCTCACAACTTTCAGTTTGTGTTTAGTTTATAAAAAGTTTGTTACTTTGCCAGCTTGGCACATTTTACCTCTGCACTTTGAGATCTCAACTTACTTATGCTCGTTATCGTTTCTTCACCTTCCTTTTTTTTTTTTTCTTTTTTACAGCCGATGTACAATCAACCATCAGATAGTACACAGTACCAGGAGAATCTCATCACGTAAGTTACTATGGCGACGGTTGATGCCTTGCTCACGCTTTCTCTATTCCTCGTACCTGTGCAATCACAACCTAATGAATGCATTGAATGGGAAGGGAGTTATTGGTGTGTCTTTGTGTACCACTACTTCCATCATTCAGTTTTCATGAGGGAATTGATAATCAACTTACGGGGATGTTGCTTCTCGGCAGTGGTGAATTTCTGAGGTCACTGACTGTATGTCTTGAAAAGCTATTTTAGTTGTTGCTGTGGGAATTGCACTAGATTGATAATCAAATAGAAAGAATTAGGAAGGCCTCTTCTTCAATGGGGTCTTGGGAAGAATTGCCCACTGCGAGTACAATGAAGCAATCAGTTGACTTTCCCTGAGTCAAAGCCATGTTGATATAATAAATATGTGCATTTGTGTGTATGTAAATTTTTTTATGTACGTATGTATGTATATACATATATATCTAATTATGGATATAGCTTTAGGGAGACAGTATATGCTCATAATTACTTTATTAGGGAGACACACGACCTTAGGGAGATAATTTGTCTCTTCTTAACCTATTGAAATATATTATATCCCGTTCAATCGCATGCTAATTGCTGACATTGCTTGTCTGCACAATGTCTCCCTAAAGGTTGATCCAGAGTTCCATATATGTTGTATTTTATATTCTTCTTCTTTTTTTTTTCTTTTTCTTTTTTTGGAATAATTTAGTTACATTGCACCTTGTGCATTTATAAACATCTTTCAATCTTTTGTTTGACCAGGAACATGGAAATGAAGCGGAGATTGATACAGTTCTTCACAAAACGGAACGAGGACAGGAAACGGCGGGTGAGTGAATCAAACATCGTGGACATGAAAATGCAGAGTTCAGAGAGAAAAATCTCGCAACAGAACTGCATAATCCTTGATTTTTTGCGGTTTTTCGGCGACCCTGCTTCATAACACTGGATTTGATTTGTGCACGCTTTGGAAAATTTGTGCCAATTCTGCAGTTTTGATGGTGAAGTTTAGGATTTTGGATGGATTTTTTGGGGTGACTAAGGGACTTTTCTATTGTGAACAACAGTGCCAGTATATGAAATGATGTGATATGCTTGTGTTGTGACAATGGAGTTTGTTGGCTTGTGAGTAGAGATATGAAAAGAATTCTGGTCGGTGGCAGAATATTAGTGGTTTTACTCTAATTAGGTTTATTTTCCACATCCTCCTTTTTTCTTTGTAATTCATACATCGTCATTTTCAGATATTTTTCAGCATACTTTTTGATGATGCTATTTATTTGGTTGATTTCTCAGGGTGTATTTCCCTCATAGAGCAAGTTGCTTTGAATGAGAAAATACATAGCAAACTGAAAGGAAGTGGTCAGGAAAAAACCAAAAACAGTTAGAGCAGCCTGTATACCAGTAAATTTGGTGATATGTCTAAAGGGTACCTCAAAATAGTAATCTTGTGATGTGAACTTTATGACACTTGTATGGAATTTTTCTATCTTCTTTTCTTTTTAACAAGATGAACCACTGTATGATTATTTGTTCTTGTGATTTGAGTGAAAGTTCAACATCCTTTCCGTAAGAGGATGTTAATATGATGTGATATGTTGTGAGAGAGAGAAAAAAAAATACAGGAATATCTGTTGAGAAATATGAAATTATTTTACACTCACAAAGGGGGAAAAAAAAGGAGAAAAATTAAAGAAGAGAAAGATGGAGACTTAGGCATGGACGTCACAACCACTGTCTGAACTGAGGAGGTGCCCACTGAATTGAATTCAAATATAAAGATGTAGTGCAAGTAGTAGTCGTCATCTCTGTAGTTTGCCCTCAAGCCCCTGCTCTGCTCATTCCTGTTTCTCTTGAAGATCACTGAGCTTCCTATGACCACCCCTACAGCTGTCTTAGTGTGCATGTGTTTGTGTGTGTGGGGGGAGGGGGGAGTGCTGTGAGTGAAGATACGCCTGTTCTTTATATATGTGTGGTTTATGTATTTGTTTCACTCTTCTCTGATGCATTATAGCATCAATGGACACACAATCCATTTATTTAGATCCATGCAAGAATAGTGTGATTTACTGCTTCTCTGAGTATGGAAAGTAAAAGTTAAATTTGCCAGAAACCTGTCTGGGGGAAAACTGATCTAATGGGCAGAGCAATGTCATTTTTTCAAAGCAATATCTCAAAAGGGGGAATTACCATGTATCAAATGTAGTTGTGGATAAAAAATAAGTCAGCAGAGATTAAAAAAAAAAAAAAGAGAGAGAAAGAGAAGAGTGAATGGAATACATCTAGAAGGAGTCGAGAGAGGTTAATGCAATACATGTTTCCTTTTTGCAGGAACTCTTCATGTGTCAGCGGTACGGCAAGCTTATGGTGGCCTGGGAGAAGAAGATGGAGAGGCTGGAAAATAACCCCAAGCGGAGGTACGTCCCTTTTGCCCTCATGGGCCAGCTTTTAACGGGAGGAGATTTTGTGACCTCCCGACCCCTATGAAAATCTTCCGGATGGTGATATTTTAAAATGTGGAAAATAAAAGGTCATGGGAGGTGGCTTGTGCTGCCGATGGCTTGTGATTACATGTTTGTGGTGTTGCAGAGCTAAGTACGGAACAAGTTAGAAATTACCTAGTTTTTTTTATGATCTTTTGAAAGGCAGGAGTATGTGTGATGCAAAGGATGTACTTTAAAAGTGCAATTTTTTTTTGTGTGCATTGACGTGAAACTAATTTGAAAATAACATTTGCTAGTCCTGTAGCATGTTGTGAGGACCAGTTAACTTTTACCGTAGTCTGTTTGAGTAGCCAAAGCCCATATTTGCCATAGAAGCAGTTACCTGTTTGAAGTGCCCAATTAATTGTTGTGACCGTCCGTTAGATTAAACACACACGAAATTCATCTTGCCCGGCCGAGCATGAAAAATTTCTGCTGTTACAGCATTGGCCTTGCCCTGAATTATATTCATAGTGTACTTGTTTATGATTATTAACCCTGTATGGCTCGGTCCATTCTATCATTACAAGTTATATTATGAAGCAGGTTGATAAAAATTCATGCCCCTCTTGTCCAGGGCATTAAAAAAATAGATTTGCCCAGCCAGTAGCAACAAAAGAGGGCATTTGCATATTAAGCATGGTTTATTGCAAATGATTGTCTGCTGGCCTGATATGGCAGGCAGGCAGGATGGTTTATTATACTCTGTTAAACCCATCATAGCCCAAGAGCAATTTATTCTGTGTCTTAGCATTGTCATCTTTGAGACCAAGGCCCTTTGTTAGGAGGTTAATACCATTCTTTCTCAAAACGTGTTGCAGGGCCAAGGATGCCAAAGCGAGGGAGTTCTTCGAGAAGCAGTTTCCAGAAATCCGGAAACAGCGGGAACAGCAGGAGAGGTTTTCACGGTAATGCACGAAACGCAGTAGATCTCCTCCCACAAATCTACATCCTAAGAGCTTTCCTCGTTCTAACTCTATATATTTTGATGTTACAAGTAACCGATATCATTAATACTAGTAGGCTGGAATTTTGTTATGAAGAAATGAAAACAAGATCAGCCAGATTTTCTCAAATTCAAATTCAAATTCAAATTAAGATTTCAAATTAAATTAAAATTTGACATAATGATGGATGAAAATCAATATGATATAAAGAGGAGAGAACTTGGAAGGACCTTGTACTTATTTGATTGTTCAACTTAAGCAAGGTTGACTGTACTTTCCTATAATACCAAAGTGTAGATATTTGAAACCACTCAAGAGAGAGAAAACTGTTCTGAAACTTGCACTTTCTACCACGGTTTCATCAGAACATAAAATATGTGCCATATTTTAGGTTAAAGCTATTGAAAAAAAGAGAGAAAATGATCAAAAAACTGTAAGTGGTAATTTTGATATCTGCAAAAATATCTATTGTTCTGTAATGAGCACATAATCATTGAAAAGGTGTTATTTTTTATATATTTGATGATGACTCCACAAAATTTTGAAATAGCATTTATTTTTTTTTTTTGCATTCAAACTCTCCATATTTTTGTACGTGTGTGTGTATTTGTGTGTATGTTTTGTATCTCTTGATTCATTGAAATTATATGCATTGTACCTTTGTGATTTAGACTTCTGCACTTGAACATCATTTGTTGCCCCTGTGAACTTTTGCCCATAACTTTCTTGATGGCTTCTGTCTTTCCTTTAGCAGAGCAGGGACGCGGAGCAGCTGGGGCAACATCGCCCGGAGCGACGCGGAGCTGGCCGAAATCGTGGACGGCCTCAACGAGCAGGAGGCCAACGAGAAGCACATACGCAGCCTGGCCGTCATTCCTCCCATGCTGTACAACAGCGAGCAGCGCAAGGTCAAATTCTTCAACAAGAACGGTTAGGAGATGCTGCTTTCTCTCCATCTTCTTCTTCACTGTATCCTCCCCCCCCCCTCACCCCCTTAAGAGAATGAAGCCCTAGATTGTTACTGCCCATCAAGGGGGGCATTTTATCAAGCATTTTGTAAGATGTTTTTGTTCTGACAAATTTGCTCTTCAGCCAATCAGATGCAGGGATTTGAGGAGCTTAAAAATAGTTTGTCAGAAAAAAAAAAAAATCTGACACTATGTTTGATAAAATGCTCCCAGGAGGCCTATGATATATGTAGAGAATGATAATTTATTTCCCTTGTGAATCACTGTAGTGTTAGTTGAAGTTGGCATGAGGAATGAAATTGCGACGTGTCCATTTTGGTCATTGTGCAGCATTTGCCTCGTAATATTCGCTATCTTCTCTCCAGAAATCATAAGAAATGGTGATGAGAGCATGCAAAGAAAATCGTCATACTTTAAAAGTTATAGCTTTTGGTCGGCTGTCTCTTTCCATTGCTTTATCAACAAGGTAATTTACACTGAAACTGGAACTTATAACCATATCATCAGATGTTTGTGGTCTAGGGCAATTACCTTCTGGGCAATTACCCCAGACCCTTCTCCTGACTCTAACCGTAACCCTAATCCTAATCCTCAACCTAATCCCAACCCCAACCCAAACTCTAACCTTAAACCTAACCCTAATCTTTACTCTAACCTTATCACTAACCAATATTTAGCCGGGGGGTAATTACCCTGATAATGATAAAGTCTGGCAGTTGAACTCCAAACTTCAAACTCCTTCATCCTTTATGCATCCTCCTCATGTATTTCCCCCCCCCCCCCTGCATCTTGCCCCACCCTGTTTCCAGGCCTGGTGGAGGACCCGATGAAGGAGCACAAGGAGCGGCTGCGGATGAACCTGTGGACGGACGAGGAGAAGGAGATCTTCCGGGAGAAGTACCTCCAGCACCCGAAGAACTTCCTCCTCATCGCCTCCTTTCTGGAGCGCAAGGATATATCCGACTGCGTGCTCTACTACTACCAGACCAAGAAGAACGAGAACTACAAGCAGCTGCTCCGCAAGTCGCAGGCCAAGCGCCGGCGAGGCTTCCCACCGAAGAACGCCGGCAGCAGCGTCAACCGTAACCAGGACGACGATGACAAGGACAACGACAAAGATGAAGACTCCAGTAACAGGTGAGAATACCTGGGTACCTTTTGGAAACTGAAGGTTAAAAGGAAAAACATTCCTGTAATGAAAACCTACCTTACATTCCCTATCAAACTGAGACTTTGTCATGTACCAAACCATTTATATTATACTTTTCAAAAAATGCATCTGATAAGTAACCTCTGTTATCCAATGACTCACCAGGTGTCTGTTGCATCAATTTCTTTTTCTAAGAAAAACTCAAATTACTTTTTTAGTTTTTCCTGTGTTAAAGTCAGAGGCAGAATCATTTTAACCTGAGTTTTCGGTTCTTACCAGAGTTTTTCTCAGGTAAAAAGTTTTACGCAACGGGCACCAGAAGTATATTATCTGAAGACTTGAAGATCTTGATGGTATAATGTCTTGGAGTTTAGTTGTCCCAGATTCAGTTCAAGTACTTAGTACTGTCTTGCCATCTGATGCCAACCTTCAGTAGTCACCTGTCCTTATTTTGTGTCACTCCCAGTCGGTCTGGTGACAAAGGGGGCGGCGAGGATAAAGATGGCGGAAGTTCGCAGAATGGAAGTGCTGCTGCTGGATCAGAATGTGAGTTTTTCTCTCTCTTTTTTTTTTTTTTTGTACAGCTTAAACTGGAACCTTGATGATTTTCATCTTGTCAAATTTGTTATGTAACACAGAAAATTTCACAATTTATGCAAATATCCCCATTTTTGGTTACTGATTTGTGATCCTGAGTGAGAAATTATGAATAAGATTCATCAGAAATGTGAGTCGTGGATTGATATACTTTTGCCAAGAATGTCGGCTTGATTTTGATGACGTAACAAGTGGCTTTTGCCCTCTGCCAACCAGTCGCGCGCTTCAGAGGATAGCGCGCGCGCACTGTGCTATATCCCATACTATTGCTTACAGGGCAATGAAAGACAAGGTTCTTGATCCGAGTTTCGAAGCGGAAACCAACGAAGAGGAGGAAGGAGGGGACAATTCTGAGTCAAGATCCTCAAATTCAAACAGCGATAATGGATATCTAGATGAGTTTGACCCTCGAAGCAGATGCTAAAGAACCAAAATGCCACTGCTGATGCCATTGCTGCGGCTGGAGTGCCGATTGCATACTTAGAACCTTACATGAACAGGAGTGGTCTGAGACAACTGGATGATGGTCGTGATGATAGTGATGAACAGTATGCGAGGAGAAATGAAGACTTGTCACAGCGTTACCCTAGTGACACTGGGAATTAGTTTGCATTGCATTGATATTGTTGTTAATTACTGTTAATGTATTTTCGTGTACTTTTGTTACAACCATCGCATTGACCGCCTACTCTTGTGCTAAACCCAGACTGCATTGCATGCTGCATGATGGACATTGCATGCATCAATGCGACTCACTAGACCACTCCCTTTGCAGGCTGCTTGAATAGCCGCTGCTGTGAGGTTGGCCTGCTGGACAATACACGCACTTGTGTACACACATACACATGCCAGACTGCTGTCACAAACCTGTAGCTTGAGCGGGAGCTTGACTTTCTGTCATCATCGGCCATCATTGATTTTAGAATGGAGTTTGAAGCCGTTTCACAAAAGCAAAGAGTTTGAACATGTTGAGGGCAGTGAAGTAGCAATTTCTGATTCAGATTTTTTTTTTTCTGATTTCAGATTGTGCAAGCAGCGTATGGCGCAAAGCTCGCGAACTGTGACCGTGAGTTGTTTTGAGTGATGACATGCAATTTAGTTGATATCAATTCATTGATATCAATTCTTTCTGCCTACTGATTGGGTTCAAATTTACATGAGTGTGTGGAAATAAGATATTAAGTATTTCCTGGGATTTTGGTGTAATATGGCTATCCAGAAGTTGAGATATCCACATGGATACCAAAGTATATTAGCGCCGCTTCATGCACGCATACTGGAAGATGGCTGTGAAAATATGCATGCCACTTGTTACGTCATCAACTTATAGGACAATATTCCCCCACATAAGCATTTAGACGGGTATGTAGAATGAGGGCTAACATTCTTTGTTACTCATTTTCTGTGCTGGAATAGGCCTGCAAAAGTACAATATTCATGTACTGTTAGTATGTCACCAGCTTTCACCATTTTTGTTTCAGCAAGAGTGAGCTCTCAATATGTGTTGAAGTCAGCAGTTGACATGAAATCAACAATCTACTTTGTGAAGTTAGAATTCCGTAGACTTGGAAATGCAAATAATGCTCTTCCATATTCATAATGCAAGACTCAAAAGGATTATTTGATGCAGTTTGTGTCATGAGTTCGAAGGTTCTGTAATATACATATTTTTTTATATCCCATTCACTGTCTGACTTGCGCCCTTCTGCGAATGACAGCATCTCCAAACAACTGCTCCCTATGCAAAGACCCGCTGGACACCTACAGCCTGAGCCGGCCGGTCAACCGCACAAATTGCGATCTCTTCGGCATGAACGAGACAGACCTCAAGCCGGACATGAGGGTCTGCAGCCGGTGTAGATTTCGCTCCATCAGGAGAAGGTGAGATTGTCGTCGTCTTGGCACAACAATCGACTACAGGCCGATGCACTGCTTTACGCACAGAGTGATGTGAAAAGTTTAGCCATATCTGGTGTCAACGGTGCTTTAGCTGGATTTTAAGCAGTATCGGATTCACAATATCGTGTAGGGACTGGGGGAGACTACAGAATGTGAAATTATGTCAGTATAGATGTGGCATGTTCCGACTTGACAATAAACTGCTGTAGTTCTTTGGCACACTAGTGTCATCCAGACTGATGTTTATCACACGGTATTCAATACTTACCTGTTTTAGCAAGGGTAGTATTGAACAGGAAGGCTGATACTAGGATCATTCAGCCTTGCCAATATGATGTAAACTATATGTTTCCAGCTTACGAAAGTGAGTGGTTCAACCTGTAGAGTTGCAGCTCTGTCTAGCAACAGTGTTACAACGAGAATGTGCAATATATTGTAGAACCAAAGGGGCACCTGCAATTAATTCATCGTTGCAAATGCCATCTTCTCTCATTCTCTTACCAGTCGATGTCCGGTCCTGACCTGCAAGACGCCGAGGAAGCGAGTGCGGCGTTTAAAACCACTCCCAAACAAGTGGTTCGACATCTCGGAGGAGCAGCGGCGGTCCCTTTCCGAGGAGCTGGGCGTGGCGGTGGAGGTTACGAAGTGCTGCGCAGCGTGCTTCAATCGCATTGCCCGGAGACTTGGCTCTGAGGGCTCTGAACCCGAGCCCCCGTTACCTCCGCCCCCTCCTGAAGACACCGAACCAGGTACACCTTAACCCCTTGAATGTTGAAGCGAGAACATTGAAGAGTCACAGAAGATTGTTGTGGGAAATTATGCTGCTTGCTGGACAACACAGTGTGTCATTACATATTTGAAAATTGACCTTGCTGGCTCATTGACATAAGTCTGCATATACCACAACCTCTGACAAACCATGCACCTGTGGCTATAATATATCAAGATATCAATTTTTGATGAGAATGATCGGTGATGATGAATATTCCATTCCGCTATGGCATTCTAAAATTCAGTCTTGATTGCTCTCTTCAGTAAATTTTTGATGAAACAATTGGATTTAATTTTACAGAGTGCCCTTGTTTTGGATTATGTGCAAAGATAAGTGCTTCAATGTTCTGTGTACTATGGCATGATTATATGTATGGGATAAGGGATTGTAGCCGTGGGACCAAGTTTATGGAGTGCCTTTCTTTTTGTTTATGTACCAAGATCAGAGATTATGTTGTGTGAAAAGGCATGATTGTATGTGGGAGATAAGAGATTGTAACCCGTAGACCTTGACTTCTGTATGATCTTTCAGCCCTAACAGGTCCCGAAACATCCCGATGGACTGAGGAAGAAATGGACAGAGCTAAGACTGGTTAGTAGGATGGAATCAGGGGGCAGAATTAATTTCTTTGGATTGCCTTTCAGATTACAGGATATCTGAAGTTGTTTCAAATATATGTTTGTGATATGTCCAGTGGACATCTTTCTCTTTTTCCCCAAAGCTGTCTTTCTTTCCACATAATTATGACCCTTGATACCTTACATTGTCAGTGAACATTAATGGAGATGAGAAAACAGCAAAAGAGGGTGTATTAAACAAATGGTAAAAAATAGCTTCAGCCTTGTTCAGAGACTGAAGCAGCTTCATCTTGATCTTCAATTATTGAACAAAAACAAGGCAGCAAGTGATCAATTAAGGTCTTTTTAAATGAAAATTTCCCTCCATCTATCAAATTGACTTAGATATACAGAATAAAGTCAATCAAACAAGCTCAGGTTATGTTATGCAAAGTTTAACATGTCCATGTGATGCAGGGGTTGAGGTTATATATTCTTTTGCCCTTTTTTGTTGCTTTGGCGCTTCGGTGTTGTAAATCCTTGCCTGTTTTGATTTGCTGCGATTTAACTGTTGAAGCCATTTTGAGTGTGGAGTGGAGTTTACCTTTAAGCCAGGATTGAGTGTTTGGTTAAGAGGAGTTGGCTTGCATCCTTTTTCTCCCTCTGCCTCACTCAGGTTTGCTGCATCACGGCCGCGACTGGCCGGCCATCGCCAAGATGGTGGGCACCAAGACGGAGGCTCAATGCAAGAATTTCTACTTCAACTACAAGAGGCGCTTTCACCTGGAACATCTTCTGGAGGAGCACCATAAGGTCAAGAAGGAAGTAAGTCCCCGCATCTCAAAAATAAAAAATAAACAAATCCCCAGGTGTCTCCATGTTTCATTATAGTGTTGCCACTCTCTTTGAAGATTTCTTTGAGGAGCACCATCAGGTCAAGAAGGAAGTAAGTCCCTGCATCTCAAAATTCAAAAAAAATCCTCAGGTGTCTCCAAGTTTCATTACAGTGCTGCCACTCTCTTTAAAATATTTCATTGAGAAGCACGATCAGGTTCATAAGGAAGCAAGTCCCTGCATCTCAAAATAAAAAACAAGCAGTTGAATCCATGTTTGATAATAGTGTTGTTACTTGCCTTGGAGGAGTACCATGAAGGAAGAAATGGCTATACTTCTGTATTATAGATTTTCCAGCATAGTGGAGATTATCTTTGATTTTGTAGTCACTTGATTACCAAGCTTTTTTTTTCTTTCTATGGAGAACTGTAGCTGTGTCTTCCATGATTGCTACTCTTATACAGTGTATGTATTTGTGAGATTTTTCAGCACTGTAAATCTGAATCAATGTCTGTTGTGTCCCCAGGGAGATCGAGAGCACCGTGTGTCGACAACGGAAAGTATGGCCTCGACCGTCACGGCTGGGTCAGAGGATGACTTCAATCCATCGAGTGATGATGATAACGAGGAGAGTTCGGACACTGCTAGTGCCAGCGAAAATGACGAGACCCATTCAAAGAAGGTCAAAGTAAAAACGGAAAAGATGGAAATAGATGAATTTAAGAATCCCTCCAGTTCATGCTCAGACCCAGCGACCTCAAATGCTGCCTCTGCGGCAACATCCAGCTCTGCTGGGACCTCGACGTCGACGTCGGCGTCAGTTATAACACCAGTCTCCGTCTCAACATCGATCGGTGGAACAGCTGATAGGGATCAGTCGTTAAGAGACAAGGTGAAGGTGGAGAAGCCTGAAATTAAAACAGAGCCAGACTCACTGAGCATTGATAAAATGGAGGTTAAAAGTGAGGCCAGCGAGCCTTCAACGTCGTCTGGCATCAGCGCAGTGGCAGGAGCCTCGGCGTCATCATCAACATCGCTGTTTGGTGCAGCAGAGGGTGCGAATCCGGCCCTGACGGCTGCCCCATCCTCCTCGTTGCTGCCGTCGCGTGTGTTAGCACCACCTCAGGGATATAAGCAGGAGCCGGAAACCCACGTCATTGAGGACGACGACTCGAGCGCCACCTGCAGTGCGGACGAGAGCACCACGCAGGACGACATCTCCTTCCCTCTGGGCCCGGGGCCACGCCTGCAGCAGAGCAAGGGGCCTGGGAGCGAGGTGGTCTCGAAGTTCGGTACAGGGGACAAGGTGACATCTAGCGACGACAAGACATTCTTTCACGCCGCAGAGCTGCAAATGAACAATAAGATGGCAGACTCCTCATCCAAGATAGATCCACCAGATGAAGATGAGGAGGGTCACGGGAGCCGGACCATCCGGAGGGTGATTGCAGAGTACCTCGGACGAGACTCGTCAAGAGGAGTTAACAACATTAGAGACCTGATTGATTCTGCCATTGATAAGCATTTAGGTTAGTACAGTGGCACTGTCAAATGAGAACTTTTTGCATACATGAAATTTTCACAGTTTTCAGGAGGAGCCAAGATTCACTAAAATAGAATGAATGCAAAAGCTTTTGTCTACAAATAATACATTGAATGTCAGTCGCCAATTTTTGAAAGTTTCATGCTGCAAAAAGGCTATTGGCTCCAATTCACGAAATTTTCATGCCACAAATGATTCTGGTTTTACAGTTGATGTGTTCAGTTGAATGGCCACGTATCTATTTAGCAAGAGGACAATTTTAGGTGATGCAAATTACAAGTTTGTCTCATTCATGTGCGTAATTAGGAAAGTGATGACCAAAAAGGTTGCTTTGCCCCTTTCATGAACTTTAGACTAATGCCACACCATTGGTCATCGCAAAACCACTAAAAAGTCACCAAACATGGATTTTTAGTTAAGGGCAGATTCTGAAAGAACAGACTCTTACTTTAAGTGATGTCATATGTATAACTCAATACGAACAGATTTTTCCTCCCCTATGTAAATAATGAAAAGAAAGTATACATTCTGGAAAAGCATTTGCTGAGAAACATGGTGTGAAATGAAAGGTCTGTTCAAGTTTTTAATCTCACCATGCTCTGCTCTGTTTAATGAATGGGACCAAAAAAAAAAACAGGAAGTAAAACTCTGTAAAAATCACAATGAAGGGATTGTGAAGCTGAAATTTGGCACACTCTATCAGCACATTCTATTCATGACTAATACCAACTTTAAATACACCAGCACTTCCCTTTCAAAAGTTAGCAGAGTTGAAAGTGAGTAGTGTTTAGAGGGTTTTAGAGGAATGAAAAGGGTCCTTGAAGACTTAGCAAATCACACTATCCTACAAAAATGTGTTGTAGAAAAACCTAAAAAATGCACTTTCATTATCCCAAACTTAAGAATTGTGTAGAGAAAGAGATGCTCTTTAAGAAAAAAAAGAAGAAGAAACTCGAGGAGGATGACACCTATTTTGAGTCCTCATGTCAGATCAGGGCACTTTTTGTTGGTTTTTGTGATGCACGGTCACAAATCGTAGTAAGAGGCACCTCTGTGTGTGGGCAGATGTCTAGAATTGATGGTGTACAAATGATACACTAGAATTAAAAACATACTTGTTGGTGATGGTCAGATTATGCTTGCATGCTGAATGTCTCTTATGTGTCGTGATGCAGGTAATGATGTAAGTCCAGCTGCAATGCCCCCATCCAGTCAGGGTGGATCCGGGGATGCCAAGCCTTCACCAATAGAGATCAAGTCTTACGATGCGTTGCAGAAAGGGCTGCATGCCGACTCCAGTGAAAACGCCTCGCGGCAGGGACAGCAGCGGCCCGCCACTGCCTCACCATACCTCTCCCCTCACATCTCCCACACCTCGCAGCATCAGCAGATGGAGAGGGAGATGCCGGAGATCGGCAGCAGCCATGCGGAGATGCTCCGTTACCATGGACACGGACACGGGCATCTTCACGCCGCTTACCGGCACGGCAAGGACTTCGCCAAGGACTTCGCCAAGGACTTCCTGCACAGGCAACAGCAGGAGAGGGAACGGGAACGGGAACGGGAACGTGAGCGTGAGCGAGAGCGGGATAGGGAGCGCGACCGCCACCATATACATTCACCAGGGGCAGCTGCAACGTCACCGCGGCAACCCTACCCGCCCCGCTCCAACTCGCCCTACGCCCTGGTCCCAGCCCCGGACCGCCACGCCCAACCCCACCCGGGCACTTCTCAGGCCGGTCGTAACCCCCTCCAACACAGGGCCCTCCAGCACAAGGCTGGCATTCCCCCTGGCCCTCCGCCGCCGCTCATCAACAGCCCGGCGGGCAAGCCACTGAAAGCTGAGAAGGCCTCTGTGCTTAGTCAGGTTGCCATGGTGACAGGAGCAGGCTCAATTACCCAGGGCACGCCCGTCAACTTTGCAGTGTCCTCCTCACCATCAAAGTAAGTTTTCCGGGAGTCTTGCCTCAGAGTGGGAAAAGGAGAGATACCTGAATTCTCCAGTACAGTTGGACAAACGTTACATATCTACTACTTTTTTGTACCATTGTGAAGAAACATATCTGAGGTAGATGCTCTGGTGTAATGAGCTGACTGCAGGCAGGAAGACTCTCTCATTAAAAATGTTTTTGCTCTTGATTTAGTCATGAAAACATAGACATCTTGCCGCCTAGTTGTGTGTTATGATGATTTAAGAAATATCCTGTGGTAGAAGTATGTCTTGTGAGAGAAGGTACAATCCATAACCAACTACTTCTAGTTTTCACTGGATTGTTAGAATTGTCTTGTCAGTTTGAAACAAAGTAAAATGGAAAGTAACATCAGGTGGGAAAAAAAATACAATATGTCTGTATCATGTCCCCTACCCCCATCCTCCAGGTATGAGCACAAGCCCGCAGTGTCCAGCTATGGTGGTCTGGTAAAGGGTTATCCTTCCCAGGCCACCTCTCCAAGGCACCAGGAATCAGCTGGCGGGGGCGTCGGCTCCATCACGCAGGGCACTCCGGTCCTGAGACGCGGGGGAGGAGGTGGAGGTGGAGAACGAGAGCGAGAGAGAGAGCGAGAGCAGCACCTCCAATCCCAGGTGGGATCCATCTCGCGGGGCACGCCCATGTCAGCAGCACACCACGAGAGAGAGGGTTCCATAATGAAAGGTGAGGGGGATTACCCATTCTGTAGATTCCATCCTCTTGGAATATGACGAGATAATCACTACAGGGCTCCGTTTCACGAAAGTTGTCAGCCCTGACAAGTTGTCAGTCTCTGACAATTACCATAGTGACAGTCAGTGACAAGAGGGTCTTAACCAATCAAAATCACGGATTTTACTGAAATTGTCGGAGACTGACAACTTGTCAGGGCTGACAACTTGCATGAAACGGTGCCCTGGTTTTCCTTCTACGAAAGTCTTAGGAGAGACTTTTTGCTCATAAGACACTTATGAGAGACTTCATGAAGTGGATTTGGAAGTCTCACATAGCTACATGTGGGCAACTTTGGCCATTCTTAGATTTATGCAAAGACTTTTATGTGATAACTTTGTGAAACGTACCCCCCCCCCCTTTGATATGCCTTTATCTGCATGCTTCTTAACCCGTTGAGGACGGTTTGATTTTGCTACAACACGCATTTCCCATAGATGCTTGCCCTAGTATACTCGGGACTCGTCCTCAACGGGTTAAACCCTCCTACACATGTCACTGCTATCTCCATCCTGTCATGGGTAATGTATTTCTCAGTAGCTGTCACTGATACACACATGCATACTCCTCAGTGGAAGTGGGCATAGCCTTTTTTCTTGGTACCTATCCATTGCTAGACCAAGTTTGTTTAAAATGAACTCCTCATACAGAGTTGTAAATATATGGAAAACTATCAAATTTCTGTATACCAGACTGGAGCTAATCAATCTCAAGGATTATAGTAATATCTTGAGTGCAAGTTCACTTTTCAAGTTTGGATATTTTGGTGAAGCAGAGTAGTTATGGTATACAATCTGATTTCTTCCAGTAGCTCCTTGTGAATTCAGTGTTACCTCTTTGTCCTGGTATAATAAATGCAAGGGCTCACCTGATGAAAAGTTAAATGAGATATCTTCAAACTCAAATACAAGAAAAGAAACAAATTGATAAGAGATATGACTGGTGGGTGTGGTCATCCAATCATGTGCAGGCACTGCAGTTTCCCAGGAGGCTCAAAGGGCCAAGAGTCTGGCCAGCTACGAGAATGATACGGCAGCGGCCATCAGGTTCCAGCATCAGAGCAGGCAGGAGGCGGCATCCAGGGGTTACGAGGCTATACCACGGGGAGCTCACCTCTACGACCCCCAGGCATCTCGTGGTAAGTATGGGCCATTCCGCTCTACCTTGCCTCCACCAACCAGACCTGCCCTCCACCAACCACACCCTCCCCCCAAGCACACATACCATACTTCACTTCACAATAGTCAAATTCCTTTAGGGTGGTCACTTCTGCATACCTAAAGCAGATAGAATGATGACACACTCTGTAAGGTTTGTTGATAGCTCTTTTTTATACCACTTGACAGGGAACTGAGAGGCCATTTTTTTTTTCACAAGAAACATGAAAACAGTTATACCACATGCAGATGGACCACCAGTACCCAACCGCCCCACCAACCATACCCCTTCAGGCATAGACCACCTACACCCCCTATAAACGTTGACTGCATATTCAAGTAATGTGCAGTTTAATGCCACATCACTGTACAGGCATGCTAACCTGGAAACATTAAACTGCACATTACTTGAATATGAAACCATTCTGAAGCAAATAATTTTCACAAAAAATAGATATTTAATGTACTCTTAAATGAATCCCACAATGATTGGAACAATCACCCCCATCATTCCCACTGATTCACACTGATCAGATAGTAGCCATCCCCTTTAAAACTCCTGCAGATGTTGACCACTTGTACCCCAGCAAATGCGGACTCACATCAAAAATATAATTTGACTTACGATCCATAGCCACTGATCAAGAACTGAGACATTGGTAGTAATTCTGTGTCCATGGGTTAGTGGTTGACCATTTGAGAAGTATTCCATTTTTTGGGCGTAAGTGAAAACTGTCTACCCTACCTTCCACACTAGTAGCTGCCATTATCATGATGGCATATTTTGTTTACTATGCCCTGCAATCCATGGGTTTCCAGAGAGATATTGTGTGTGGATCTACAGAGTATCTCCCCTCTCCCTCCCCCCCCCCCCATCCTCCCCTCCCTCTTCCCCCATCCTAACCATATATGCAATAATGAGCATACACACACTGTCATACACACATAAATATATGTATTCCACACAACACACACAAGAGCAGAAAGTGTACACATACTCCCCCCACGAACATTCAAATTTAGAGAAAAGGTTACACCTTTGAGGAAATCTTTATTTAAAATGTGCCGTAGAGTATCTTTTGCATGACCCAATTTTGTTTGTAATGTATGTTTCATTACATTTTCCTCTGATCTGTTTCAGTGTGTAGATTGCATTGCATGTAAGTCAGTCCGTACAATGCTACTGTAAAAGTGGATATTTTCGCGCTGGGTTGGGTGCAGTGAATTTGACATGTTTTTAAATCCACAGAATCAAGATGTTTCCTTTATTAGTGGGACATGTAATGTGCAAAAATATTCATATGTTTTTTGCTTTCGTACTGGTTTCTGGTCACGCAATTTCCACAAAGCAAAAATTTCCACATTTACAGTATGTATTGTGCCAGAGTGGCACCTCTTGAAAAAAATGTTCAGTGCTCAGTTCCGTTGTTGAATAGCGTGCATGTCGAGGCCTTAATCTTCGGTCTGCCTGGGCGTAGTCTGTGCATGAAAATGTAGTCAGTTTGCATGAGTTTTAACTGCGATGAATGTGTGAATGACAGAAAAACGATGTTACTCCGGGGTCTGATTGCAGATCGAGCATGACAAGCTGTACACTGCTCCTTTGTCATTTTCTCATGTTCATTTAGAAAGGATACGTAGGGTATCTCTTTAAAGGAATGGTA
The DNA here is from genome assembly GCF_964275005.1 of Diadema setosum. Classification (NCBI taxonomy): domain Eukaryota; kingdom Metazoa; phylum Echinodermata; class Echinoidea; order Diadematoida; family Diadematidae; genus Diadema; species Diadema setosum. Next base: position 42,975,722 of record NC_092688.1, on the reverse strand, counting down.
TAGTTTTGTGTTAGAAGGAGATACAGATTTTAACTGTTTGTGAGATACAATATATACCACTAACATGTAATGTTACAGAGCGTACAATTCTGAGAGGAATTTTATTTGATAAAATTGGTTTTGAAATGGCTGAGATATACAAAAAGAAAGTGGTCCTAATAAAAGGTGGGACCCACCTTTCCTTTGGACCACTTTCTTTTGAGTTATCTTGGCGATGCCATAACTGATTTTCATCAAATAAACTTTTAATTCCTTGTAGAATTGTATGCTCTTTCATATTTCTTATAAGTGGCTTGTAATTTTCGTGCAAGTTATAACCTGAATCCCCATCTCAACCAGAACTATAGTATCCCTTTAAAGCTAAGGTTCAAATGACTTGGGGTGAAACAAAATCATCATCTAGCGGATACATCACCAGAATTTGGTGTGCAGTCAGTATGTCATGTGCCTCAGAATATAGATTTTACTGATTTGAAGTTAGAATTGCTAAAAATTTCAAAGCATTCATTTGAACGGATTTAAAGAGGAACGTGTATCATTTTTATGCCTCCGCCACGAAGTGGTGCCGGAGGCATTATGTTTTCGGATTGTCCGTCCGTCCGTCCGTCCGTCCGTCCTTCCGTCCGTCCGTCCTTCCGTCCGTCCGTAATGAATTTTGTGGACAAGGTAACTATCGAAACTTGTTGAGGTATCCTAATGAAACTTGGCATGTATGTGTATTAGGGGGTGTAGTTGTGCCTATCAACTTTTGGGTGCACATGCTCAAGGTCAAAGGTCAAAAGGTCAAGGTCAAATACATAAAATTTCACTATTTCCACCATATCTATTGAATGCCTGAAGATATTTTCTTGAAACTTAGTGTATACATGTATTACCCAATTAAGATTCTCTGGTGAAAGTTTGGGTCATGAGGTCAAAGGTCAAAGGTCAAAAGGTCAGGGTCAAATACATAAAATTTCACTATTTCCACCATATCTATTGAATGCCTGAAGAGATTTTCTTGAAACTTAGTGTATACATGTATTACCCAATTACAATTCTCTGGTGAAAGTTTGGGTCATGAGGTCAAAGGTCAAAAGGTCAAGTAAAAAACTTTTTTTCTGTGTACCTTGGAAAATTGTTCGAGGTATCTTCATGGAACATAGTATATACATGTACTGACTGGAAGTGAATGTAGGGTTCATGGGGTCAAAGGTCAGGGGTCAAAGGTCAAGTGCAAGACTTCAAAATTTTACTATTACCCTCATATTTATGCAATGCCAGCAGGGTTATTTTTTTACATTTGGTGTATGCGTGTGTAACCTAATAGAAATTCTCTGGAAGGTTTTTTTTCTTTTCTTTTTTTGCCTCAAAGGTCAAAAGGTCAAAGATCAAGTGAAAGTGCTGAACTAACTTTTTCCTCCATATCTCGGAAGTGGCTCAAGTTACCTTGAAACTTTGAGTACATATTATGCATGTTCTACCTGAAAGTAATTATCTTATGAATTTTAGGGTCAAGGGCCAGATAAAAATGGTAACAATTTACTATTCAATTCAGAAATTGCACTTTTTCTCCACACCTGTACCTTGAAAATTACTCAATGCCTAAATGTATGAATGGGTCAAAGTCAAGTTAAAGTCCTTAAATCCCTAGATACATGCTCTCCTATTCATCTAATTAAACCTAGGTCAAGGAAGGTGAACATTCAACACATTTGTGACAAACTTGTCATTTCAATATTTTGCCAATTTTGTGAAAATATAATCACACAGTGTCCACATGTACTATCTAGACCTATTGGGAAAATCATGCATTATGGCGGAGGCATACCAGTCGCCAAAGCGACATTTCTAGTTAGTACTGAAGAGGTGTGTGGCTTGATACATTTTGACATAATTCAATGCCATTCACAATTTTTTTTTTTGTAAACTGAGGTGGTCTTTTAAAGATTGCTTCTTGTGTTAAGACATCCCTGAATAGGCTTTTTTACTGTCCATATTGGATTCTTCTCTTGAAACTGCATCTGTTTTTGCAGCCGCGAGGAAGAAATAGTTTGTTGATGTATCGTTTCATTCAAACATATGAAATATGATTTTTATAGAAATGCTACGTATAGTTTAGTGTCTCTAAAGTTGAGTGTGTTTATGAATATGTAATGACATACCGAGTAGCATGCCAGCCATATGCATGTACAGCCAATATTACCCACATCTTCACTTTGGCCAAATGTAGAGACCTCAGCTGCCATCTTTTCTGAGGTTGGTTCTAATGCTGTATGGAAAGAGAATGTATCTCTTAAAGTAATACATTGAATAAACTGTACTTAACAAATGTACATGGTTGGGAAAAAATTATGCCAGTATACATAAAGTTATGATCACTTCAAATGCACACATAACTGCACATTGAATGCTTTGTATGTTACCAATGGATTTGACAATATCGTGCATTCATATTTCCTTTCGATTGTTAGTGTATGCTTTCATGAAATATCATTTTGTTAAAAATCACTTTCCCCACTACCCTACCCCCTGCTTTTCATTGTCCCCAAAGAATACCCTTTGTTATGTTGACTGATTTTGTTTCCATTTTGCTTGTTTTTCCCCTCCTTCCCTTCTGCTTCCATCTCCTATTTGACCCATTTTTGCTCGTATCTGCACCGTTCTGCTGCAATACAACACAGAGTGGTTCAAATTTTTTCCCCACGCAGGGGCGCATTTTCCACCAGTCATAGATCCCCAGCTGCTTATGGCCCGCAATATGCCCCATTACGGCGAGAACAGCGCAGGGCTGATCCGCGGCCAGTACGAGTCGGGAGCCTACAGCAGCTCCAAGGAGACGATCGCCGGGGACTTCGTCACGGCCAAGCAGATGGGGTCCCGCCCACCTTTCCCGCCGGTCACACCCACCAGCGGCAAGGACATGAGGGTGTCCCCCCACCAGCAGGAGCCCCCCGGGGTGGGGAAGCGATTCTCGCCAGCAGCCCTGGCCCATCCAACAGCTGGACCAGTGGAGCTCTTTCCCCCCGTGGCCATGGTGCCATATGGCCAGGTATGTGTGGCTGCAATGTTGCCACAACAAGAAACTTTCAACTTTCTCACCGTGCTACAGGCTTGAGGGAGTGTATAACCAGTTAGTTCAGTGTTCACATGCAAAAGGTTCAGAGAAAGGGAGTTCTTCTTTTCCTCAGGTGCTGCGGTGTAACCTCTGTGGTTTCACCACTTTCAATTAAACTTGGATGGCCCTGCTTATGGTTTCATGTTTGGCAGCATCTTATCAGATAAGCTTTGAAGGGCATGAGGAAGCTTGTAATTGAAGATTTCATCTCCTTTCCCTTTGAGGAATTGGCATGAAGGTTGATCTGTTTGCATATTGCACACTGTAAGGCCTTGATAGGCAAAGTTCGGATGATTAGTTCAAGAGCAGCCGTAGAATTTTTTTTTGCCAGAGAAAAAGGAAATCCTTCAATCATGAAAACTCGACCCAGTTTTGAGGGTTTCCTTCTAATAGTGGTACAGCGGCTTCATTTTAGTGACAATTTATAGAACAGAGGACTCAGATGATTGTTATATTTCCTCTTTTTTTTTCAGGAATGGAACACATAGCTTTAGATTGTTATGTTGATAAATGATAGAGGGAACTTGAAAGTTGCATGTTCTTTGGAATGCACTGGGCTGATACTTGTTATTCCAAGGAGGTTCGAGAGCTTGGGTTATGACTGGCAATAATTCAAACAGCTTTCACTTTTCTAGGGATATACAAAAGAATTCCACAGGTGCATTTGTGCCTTTGATCTCAAGATTTGATGCCGCCACCTTTTGTGCAATTTGGAGACAATCTCGGATATACTTTGCTTGTTGATTCATTAAATGAAGTGAAACTTCCCTGAATTATAAAACATATAAAACAAAAGTCAATCCTGTCTGGAAATTTGTGCAAAACTGTAAATCAGAGATGTATGTGGTGAAAGTTTTTGAAACTGTAACCTTATGTAAACCAATTTTGTCATTTCTCCGCTTGGTTCCGACAAATAAAACCGACATGGTATAATCTTCAAGTATAATTATCATAAATTACTATGACAAATTAATGTGATGCAGTCAAGTAATTCTGATTTTTATTTCATCAATCTTTGCACAATTTCTGTTTGCGTATCTCTGTGTCTTTATCATTCCGTGCCGCACATTCTTTACAAGTGAGAACGGCGAAAAGTAATTCACATCATAAAGGTATAACTTCCTCAGAGAGCGTCTAGTCATATGCAGTGAGACATGAATCAGTTGTCTTCCTATCAGTAGGGCAGATCCAGTTTAGCACATACTTCAAGCATTTTTGAGTAGTGGCATCAAAAGTGGTTTAAAGGGAATCAGACCTGCTACTCCATCTCTTGAACCTCCTTGGTTATTCATTGCATTAATGTCTCAACACTTTCCTTCAACTTTTTTTGATGCTGAAGATGTTGATGAGTGCTCACGGTATGTATTGTTTTAATTCAGGGAAGTGTGATGTATTTGACGACTCAAGGCCCACCCATCTGCGTGCCCCATGGCACCCCGCTACAAGCCACCACCTTCCTAGCAGGTCACCCTGGTCCCTTCCCAGTCTCAACCAGCGGACACAGTATCTCTTCGTCCCAACACTCCTCTCCAAAGAGCCCTCATCCCTCCCCACTCACCCCTGAAGCCGAATCTAGGCACCGACGCACCAAGTCCGCCTCACCCCTGGTCCAGCCCGAACGGATGTCGCCCAGCGACTACCACCCACACCCCCATTCCAACCCTCATCACCACCCGCGGGACCCAGGGCGGTCCTGGCCCTCCATTCGGGAGCAGGGCGGGAGCCAGAAGTACCGACCCCCATCAGGGCGTGGCAGCAGCCCCGGGGCAAGTAGCAGCCACAGCCAGCACCCGTCTCACTCTGGGGCCAGCATCTCATCGGTGGCGGGCATGGCTGGGGGGAGCATCATGAGGGGCACACCGGTCCGGCAGGCACCAAGCATCATGTCGGGCACACCCAATCCAGAATTGAGGGACCAGAGGCACAGACCAGAAACATCGCAGGGTATGTTCAACCTGTCTGTCTCTCTGTAAAGAGATTATGTATTTGTACCAATATAGCAGACTTGTTTGGTATATACATCAAGCCATTCTGTAGTTGTGTGTGTGTGTGTGTGAATGTTACTATTTCAGGAATGCATACAAGCCTATAAACTACAAACATCTGCCAGCAGTCAACTACCTTTGATTCCTACTTTGTGAAGTAGGCTGCAGATCACACATACACTAATGTTTGGTCCACATCTTGGATAGCTACACAGTGTGCTGGCACATACTTGGATGCATGGATATGAAATCCTGTGTTTGTATAAAACAGTTGAGAGTTCAGTTTCATTTAAATGGCAACAGAAACACTACAGATTCACATTTTAGGACCTTCACAAATATTTATTTGCGTGCGTGTCTGTTGCTTTTTTATATAGGATTGTAGAGTAAATCAGGCAATCATGCAAGCAAGTCAGCATCATATCTAACAGCCTTTTAGTGAAAAGCGGTAGTAATTGAAATATTTAACTTGTGCAAAAATTGTACCTCTATATCAGAATGTGGAAGAGGCTGCACTGTGTTCTGAGTAATTGAAATTTGGTTGTTGAAATTGACCAGTTTTATAAACACTAAAAATAAAAATGCTATTATCCACTGCATTGAGATTTTCTTTACCAGTTTTTTATTTCATCTTCCCTTCATGCTCAGCATCTAATAGTCGACTTCTGCCTTCAGGAAGAGGGGAACCGTATGTCATAGATGGACCAGAGAATCTTTCCCTTTCAGCGCATAAAGGTCAGTATTTACAAACTTTTCCCCATGCTGTGCAGATACTGGGACTTTGCTAAGAGATGCTGCATACTTTAGCTGTCCCATGGTTCATATAGTTTGCAAGTATGCTTTCTGACTGTACAAAAGAATCGTCTCACAGATGTGTGTGAATAAATCTGAAATTTGTTTCTGTTTGGTGGTGTGGCAACTTTGATATGGGGGAGTGGTGTTTCATGAATGTTTGTGAATGTTTTACTCGTGTAGTGGGAATAAAGCCACCCGACTCTCTTTTTCTATGAATGCTCCCAAATTTAGGAGGAAGGTGGTGCTTTTGTAATCTAATGATTGTGGGTGATGCAGATGATAGGAGTGTGGGGAAGAGTGTTTGGAATGAATTACTTCAAACACACTACAGACAGGACCCCAAGCAGGGGCCTCATGGTGCAGCTGAATTATACAGAATTGAACCCCCATGATATTGGGCTCAACATGCATCATAATATCTTCACCTCCGAAAAAGTGAATGCAGTATACTTTCCTGAAAGTTATAGAGTGGTAAAAGTTGAGAGTTGGAGAATAACCACATAAAATCTCTCTTTTTTATATATCTCCATGCAGAGCCAAGGAAACTGAGCACAGAAATGAGGCATCCAGATAGACATCCAGACAGACATCCAGACAGACATCCAGACAGACATCCAGAGAGGCAACCAGATAGACATCCAGAAAGGCACCTAGACAGACATCCAGAGAGACAACCAGACAGGCACCCAGACCGATATCCAGAGAGGCCACCTGATCGGCCCTCGTCTATGACCTCTGACAGCAGGCGACCCTCCTTCAGCAACCCAAGTCCTAGTCCAGGACCTGGTCCCAGACCTGGCCAGAGCCACAGTCCTGCAGCCAGTGGGGCAGGTGGCAGCAGGCAGCACCACCAGCCAGAGGAGGGGAAGACGACGCCCCGCCTCTCCAGCAGTCGGGAAGCCCAGCCAAAGGATGCGCAGCAGGAGGTGCGTTTCCATGGCGACGTAGACAAGAGGAGGGAGGAGCCCCTGAAGGAGCTACCCGCGGACTCGCAGGATGCTTCAAAGTTGTTCGCCTCCCTCTTCCAGCCCCAGAAGAAGGTTGCCAAAGAGACAGAAGATACTGGTCAGGGTAGCACATTCACTGCAGCCACTCTCATCGATGCCATCATCACCCGATCCATCAACCAGCCTAGTAACAGTGGCCCAGAGGGCAGTGATTCAGCTAAGGAGGCATCACCACGTGGCAGTGGAAGCAGCTCGGAGAAGCTGGCCAGCAGTCAAGGTGCAGAAAACACCAACTTGAGAGGGGATGGCTCCCCAGTTCCTTCATCATCCACAAATGAAGAGCAAGGCGCTTTAAAGAACACTGCTGAACCTACAATTGTTGCTGACTCACCCGCTGGTGCTGTTCAAAATGCAGAGCCCCGTCAGCTGGCTGATCAGTCGTCCAATCCCAGCAACAGTGCTGCAGATGTGAAGGGTAGCAAAAGATCAATGACCTTAGCAGAACATATCCATTCCATTGTGTCCCTTGGCTACATGCCAGCCCAAGGTCGGAAGGGCAGCAGTTCTAGTGCTGGCAGGCCAGAAGGCGGGGTCGACACGACGGAGGGTTGCGAACCACGTGAGTCAGCAAATGCAGCAAGTTCTCAAGGCCGCCCAAGTATCGAGGACAATGAGGTTGGGTCTACCAATGACGCCAGGAGTAAAAGTCCGGGGTCTTCCAGCAGACCCGGGAGTGACAGTAGAGCAAAGCATAGTGAGTGGCGGCCCGGTACAGTAGGCTCTTCTGTGGCCCAAGCCATCGAAGCTAGTGTTCGAGGCCTGCCATTGCCAGATCACTCCAACCAGTGCTCACCTCGTTCGCGACTTAACTCCTCAGAGGCTGTCCAACAGTCGGGGATGTCGGAGGCCAGACCAGATAGCTACAGGAGCACCAACCCAACTTCCAACAGACTCTCACCGGTTGCCTCCTTGTCTCAGAAATACCGTCATGAGGCAAATGGAGCGGACAGTAGTATGAGTGCAGTCAATGCCGTTAGCCAAATGAGGGAAAGGGTTCATAGTTCCCAGACCTCGGCCTCGCCCCAAAGTTCAGACTCTAGCTCCAGCAGAGGTCACCTGCTAGGACCTAGAAGACAGTCCCCTGAGACCAGCAGTGACCCAAGACCTAGTTCTGTGTCTCTACCAGACCCAGGTAGCTCAGCAGTAGATAGGAAAGCCCTCTATGCCTCCAACCAGCCTGATTCCAGGAGCACACCAGGCACCAGCTCTCAGGACAAGATAGGGAGCTCATCGCGAGAGGCACAGCCAAATGTACATAATAGTGTAGGATCCCTTAGCAGTAGTTCATCATTAGAGCAACCATCCCAAAGTGCTGACAGTGTAACTCATGTAAGATCTGCCTCTCACATGGAGGTGAGAAACCGCTCACCTGGAGCCAGCACCGGCTCCCTGGCCAGCCTGGGCTCACGGCCCTACCCTGGGACCGTCACATTTTTGAAGAAGAGCATCAATCAGATGATAGACTCTCAGGTGCGGATGGACGACTACCTCACACACTTGGTGGAAGCGGAGATGAACTCGCGCTCACCGCCTCCTCGGAACCCCAGCAGGGAGAGCAGCTCTTTGTCGGAGCCGGTATTGCATGTTGATGAGTCGCGTTCCTACGAAGTGGAAAGCAGCCATGAGGCGGATTCCCGGCCCATGCCAGGAATGGTGCGTAGTCGAGAAAAGAGTCCAGCGAAGGCAGCTAGTGGGGAGGCCGAGCTCAGTTCCACCAATGTAGGCCTGCAGGGAAGCAGGGGATCTGTAGGTAGTAGTAGTAGCAGCAGTGTCGGCACAGGCAGTCACGACAAGGCACCACCGAGCCAGTCGTCCAACCCTCAGACAAACTCCCAGCAACCTGTTCAGTCCATCATGGCATCGTCCTCGTCCCAGCAGGGCTACAGTGCCCCACCGCCACCAGCCAGCAACTCGTACGCCTACTCCGCCCTCTCCATTAGTATGACCCCTCACAGACTGACCAGCCCCCAACTTCGGGTGCCATCCCCTCGCCCCAGCGGGCACAGGGTTTCTCCCGTCCCCGCATCCCCCATGCCCTCAACAATGCCAGGCTCGTCCATTCCGAGGGAGCGTGAGCCCAAGCCCATCCTGTCGGAACAGTACGAAACCCTCTCGGACAGTGATTGAGGGAAGCTTCATTGCTTTGTGACAAATGCCAAGTCTATCTCATTGTGTTTCAGCAGGATGAAAACTGGGGGCTGTACATCCCTGATGAATTAGACTGTATTTTGTGTTCCTGTAGCCTTTTGTATCAATCCTCCGCATCCATCATTGCTCATGTGAGGCTAGGTGTGTTGTCGCACAGAGTTCAAAATGTTTTGGAGACCAACTGTGATCTAGGGGGTTAGTGTTGTATTCATCCAACCAATGAGGTATCCGTGAGTGTATTGTGTACCAAGTTCAGGTCTCTCTTGATGAATATTCATTAAAAAAAAACATTGCAGCACTTCTGTTTGAGGTTTTTACAGATTAAGTTAGGGAGACGAATCCATGTGAGGTCAACACAAGAAGAGCAAATCATAAATGTCAATATTGTCGGTTATTCATCTCTATATTTTCCATGATTAGATTTAATAAGTTTTGTTTCATGTGTCCTCGAGAGGAATGGAATTTTCAGGAATGTACCATTCAAGTTCAAAACAACACCTTTACTTATACATTTATGCCTTTGTTTATGCCTGATGAGAATGTATGTGTAATTGATAATGTAATGTATGTATGAACTAAAAAAGGTTCATTTTGATGATTTACAACCATTTTGGTAATAATGCTTTAAACAATTTAAAGTTTACTCCCATGTTGTTGACATTTTTTTACGCCTCCGCCAAGAAGTGTCACCGGAGGCATTATGTTTTTGGGTTGTCTGCCCATCCATCCTTTCGTCTGTCCGCCTTTCCGTCTGTAATTGATTTTGTGGATGGCGTAACTTAAGCACTGTTTAAGGTATCCAAATGAAACTTGGCATATGTATGTATGAGTGGATAAAGCTGCAAAGGTGCACATGCTGAATGTCAAAGGTCATAGTCAAGTTCAAATTCTAAAATTTCACTATTTCCCCCTTATCTCTGCAATGTCTGAGGGTATTTCAATAAAACTGTGTGTATGTATAATTACCAGGTAAAGATTATCTGCCAATCATGTGAAATCACATTGGCAAGATGTTCTGTAGACCTGCTGGGAGAATAATTTGCTATAGCGGAGGCGTACCAGTTATTTCGACATTTCTAGTTTTTCCCTAAAGAAGCTGTCCGTTATGTGCACCATATGCAGCCATCTGCTGCTCCCTGGCAAAACAAAGTCCAACATAGGCAAACCTAATGTGGCCACAGGGCCCACCAAAATATGCTTGTTATATCCAATAAATTTGTTTGCCTGACCACTGGTCAGTATACTTAGAGTGCATTTCACTGTGCAGTGACTTGTTAGAGTAGTCTACAGTATATTCCCGTGAGCAGCAGAGGTCAAAGTAAATCACAGGACTTCAGAAAAAAAAAAAAAAAAAAAAAGATTAATTAACATGTCAACCAATGTTCAGCATCAGGTTGTAATAGTGGTAATGGCATTTTCCAAATTCATGATGACTGGTATCTGAACTTGATGTGCAGAACACATTGTCTGTAAATTAAGCTTTTCAGACAATATGAGTTCCTTTGGATTTGGGGGCCAGCAGCAGAAAACTGATTGCACGGACTAGCATGGGAATGATCGGCGGTGCCTAAATAACAACTATGCACAGTGTGGAGACTTACGGGTATTGCTCATTGTTGTGAGCATGCAGTTCTGTGGTTTAGACTACAAGCAGTATGGCTTCAGGAGTAAGTCCCAGCATGACATCAAAACATAAGAAGCTAATGTAAACCTGCTGTAGGTTGATATTAATAGGGCACATTCATAACAGTATGTGACTCATGAAATCCACAAATCTTTCACACTTTCGATTGTTGTGATTTGTATTGAGAAAAGCTAGTGGATCACTATTGACCCTTTTTCTCTCACCACATGGCTTTCCACTCATTCATTACTTTGCATCGCAATTGTCAGAACAATCGGGCCTAAATCAGATGGTGGTTAATCGTTTCATTTCAAACGGGAATAAATGTCATTTTCTGAATTCAAGCCAGCAGCAACAGACATTATATTTTTAACAGACCCAGATGGAGGTGATAAAAGACTGAATGGTGACAGCATTATTGCTATTAATACTTATTCATGCACTATGATTTCACTATTTATTAAGTTGCCATTGTTTCTATAGTCGTTGCTCTGGTCCGAAGCTGATGTAATTTTTCATCGATGGTTTGTGGTCTTACTTGATTTTGTGATTCATTTGGCTTCCTTTATTGTTAATTTCTCTCTCTCTCTCTCTCTTTTTTTTTTCTTTTTTTGTCACGAATGTGACGCCAGTGTAGGTGACTTTCCCCCCATGAGTTGCTGTGTAAAGGGAAAGTGTAATAACCCCCTATGTTCTCTGTGATGGATTTTAAATAGAAGTGCAATGCCATTTTTTGTTTATCTCCCATACCATAATGCCAGATACTCTGCCTGTATGTCACAGGTTAGACGTGGTTCTACTGGCAGGTGGTATCCCGTGTTTTCTCTGTCTCTATTCCAATAAAGATAGATTGGATAAAATATGTTATGGGTTTGTTGAAATACGGTATAGTAGGTATGGATTTTTAGCTGTTTCTCGTTGCATTTCTTGGTAAGGGTAAGACAAAACTCGCCCAAAGAAAACCTCTTTAAAGTATGGATGCCATTGAGTTTCGGTTCTTCTCCCACTTGAAGTGATGATGAGTTTTGAATATTTGTTGTATATTTTCTACTCTGTTGAACTGAAGTCTCCTATTATTTGACAGTTTTTTAACTTTTTTTTTTTTTGTGCAAAGTGCAGAAGTTGTTGATTAGTGTTTGTAGATATTTTACTTCCTGTTTTGTTATAGTTCTATATGGGTTTGTAGATCTATTCGTAGGTATGACTAGTGAGAGAAATATTATTGATAACTGAAGTGACCAACTGAATGTGGAGTTATGATATTGTTTTCGAAGAGTTTTTTGTTCTGTTGTGTAGTGTGCAGTCATGTTGAACTAGCCCTTTACACATAGATATTTGCGGGTATATAATTTTATTTTTCCCTACGACAAAGATACGTGAAGGGAAAGTGTGAGGATGAGATAATTTTGTAGAGGAAGAGAATCTTGAATGGCTTCTGCAGGATCTCTGTGAGAGTGGCACTGACAGGAAAAGTAGGGTTGTTCAAATATTAACAGGTATGTCATGCTATGTCACAAAGGAGTCTCTACGTTCTTGTGTTTTACAGAGACAAGAGATGAGAGTAATGGGACATCGTTTCGATGAGTTGTTTTTTCTCTTTAAATAGGGGCTATCCCATTAACAGACTGATATAGGCTTTAAAGCAAGTGAGTCTTTGCCAGAAACAGTTTTGTCTCTTTTTTTTTTTCTGTTACTAGGGCTTTTCAAAAAAAGTCTTTTTCTTCTTTTTTTTTTTCTTGAACACCTCATTCATATCAAAGTACATGTTTCAGGAGTTGAACTTCAAAGACGAAGTGATGGAGCTGTGCGATGACCATAAGAGGAAAAAAAAAGATGAGGGAAAAAAATATGTAAGTTCAGAGGCATGTATGCTCATGTGGATGTGGTTTGAAATGTGTGTGTGTATGTGTGTGTGTTGGTGTGCTTCCTCCCACGATACATGGGAAGGCGCACTGCAAGACATAACGTATGTCTCTCTGAGATTTGTATGAGTTACCAGGCACCGCCTCAAACATCTGAATATTGATAGTATTGTTTGTTATTGGACACATGTAGTATGTGTTGTATATGTTCAAAAATGAGAAAACAAAAGCATTAAAAAAAAATGATTATGAAAAGTGTACAGTTTTCTTTTCTTGGTCAAAATACTAGTAAAAGACGATCGATGATGGATTTGTGGAAAATGCAGACGGCGTCTTGACTTTGTTCTGATTCCTTGTCTTGTTCCGTGTGAAGTGGAAATGCATGTGAAAATGAAAAACCACTCTCAAAACCTGGAAACAATCAAATAAGAAGAACAGTTCAACATTTCTTTAAGATTAGAGCAGAAATAAGGTAGTCATGGTATTGTTTACTTTCACACGTTTTCAGGAAAAAGTAGTTGGTTGTATCCATGTAGGCAAATGATATGCTATAATGCCATTGCTCTACAACACTCAATGTAGCAAATATTCACACACACACACACACACACAAAATATTTATAAACATTTCTACTGTTCATGAGTTTCAATCATTCGGCTAAGACAACTTTGTAATGAGTTGAAATTAGTAATGAATGATATGATATAGTTAAATGTAGGCCTAATGTAATTTGATGTTATATGAAATTGCTATACGATACAATCGTATCAGGGCAACTACCCCCCCCCCCCCCCCCCCCCCAGGGCAGTTGCTCCCTGGCTAAATACTGGTTAGTGACAAGGTTAGAGTAAAGATTAATGATAGGTTTAGGGTTAGTGTTTGGGTTAGGGTTAGGATTAGGTTCAGGATCAGACTTACGGTTAGGGTCACTACCCCGTCAGGGGAAGGGTTCAGGGTAATTGCCCTATGCCTGATACAATATTAATTTATGAGGCTAACAGAAATACAGATAAGGTGATATAAGCACTGACTAAACTTCTGTAGGTGCAAGGTCAAAATTCATTACTGGTACCAGAAGTAGCCTAGCTCCAACCACCCTAGAATGTCAAGGCAATGGTTTACAACATTTTGATTCAAAGCTTGTGCAAGAAGCAGAGCTGTCATTATGCTTTGTATCTTCTTAATAACATACATGTACTTGGGACTGGATGGGGACTTTCCTAAATATATATTAATCAGGTACATATATTTTCTTTCTGAAAAAATTCTTTCTGAAAAAATTCTTTTCCAAGTCAAAAATTAACATATCTTCCCAGAATTTGTCCTCATTTGCATTTTTTTAATGTTATTATAATGTTACTACTACTTGTACATGATTATTTATTTGGCATTTCAGACATTTCTGCATAAACAGACGGAAACAAATTTGATTGAACATGACAAAGAATAAAATAATCATAACAGCAACAAAGCAGAAATGGACAACTAGGCCTAGGTGGTACATAAATAGGGCTCCCAGGAGCAAGAAAAGGTTAATTTTATTTCATAACTTTCTTTCTAACCATAGGGGGAAAAAGAGTGGAAGACAGTTTGGAAGAAAGTTGGGAAGAAGTTCAGAATACAGGTGTACCACTTAGGGAGAAATGTCCTGATTCAGGAAAACAAAACCTTTCTAGGAATACATTTTAAAATACCACCCTAATGCTCTTCTCTTTACAAACTCTATTCAGATAAGAATGATCCAACATGTCCAAGTGAGGAATTAAGTACGGATACGGTAATAGCTTGTTCAAAGTAAGAATAGGCAGAGGAATCCTATTCATAATTCTAAAGTAGATTTTTGAGCTGGTTTTGGTAGAAGAATCCATACATGTATGCAAAATATCGTACATGCTTTCGCTGTCTGAGATGAAGTACACCGTCATTGAAAATGAATTTACTCTGCTCCCATGTGTTCTCAACATAAAGGAATCATGAATACCGATACGGCAAAGGTATTGAAAATTAAAAGATTTTTATAAGACCTAAGGCCGATACTTACATCTTTCAGAATCAAGGCAATTAAGCTCTTGATCCATCTGTCTTTGAGTATGTAGTTTTAAAAAACGTGTTGCATATGAAAATCTTGAATTCTGAAGTAAATGAAAGACTAGTGTTCATGTAATAAGGGGATGGTGGAGAGAGATTTTTGAATGGAAGATTTGTAAGCCTGTAACGAACATGATATGAAGAGTTTGTTTGCAAAAACCGATAAGTCCATATTTGCTAAATGGAGATATTTGCGATTAAAGGTCAATAAAAATAAAGAGAATAATAAGAAAATTTTTGCTTCTTTTGACCATAACTTCAAAAATGTACCTTTATATGTAGTGACCACTTTGTTTCACTGTATTTGGGATATCTTAGCCATTTTAAAACTGATTTTCATCAAAGAAACTTTGAATTCAATGTTCAATGATATTTCAAAAGTGTGGCTTCTAATTATCCTGCAAAAAGTTAAAATCTGAACCCCCATCATCTCAACCAAAACTATCCCTTCCCTTGTGCATTGTACACGTCACCGATGGTGAACCCCGTAGATTGTCTGCTTATGATCGCTAGCTGGCGCTTTTTTTTTTTCGTGCCAAAAAACAACAAACAAAACAGTACAAAACAAAGCAAACGAAGTCAATGTCGGCGTGATCGCAATTCTTTCTTCCTCATCAATGTACAAGTGTAAGTGGTATCATGGGTATAGAATACTGATTCTTGACCTTTTTTTATTGCTGTGCATTAACAATTATGTTTCATTTTTTGGATACAGTAGCTACTTGCATCTATCTTCACTTCAGGTCAATCCAGGAACTCGCCATTTCCAAGCTCCGAGGTTCTCATCGAGCGTAGATTGAATAGTCCCATGTATTGATAAGAATGGGAGCTGGGGTCTGACGTCTGATACGTTTTACTGTAGAAATGAACTTTTATTGGCTAGCTTCCTAACGTATCACCCACGTCCACATACTCACTGTACTGAACACTTGACTCGATGTCAAATATCAATTACCAATTTTGCCGAATACAGAGAGGGTTCACATTGCCTTGCCTTGGCCCTTGCTGCATGTCTGAACTGTACGGAAAGACTTCCTTTTTTTGAGACAGCCACCCCAAATACCAGCACGTCAATCACTATTAGTAGGCCTACGTACTAGCTACGTAGTAAATTTAGTACTAAATAAGTGCAGATCTATACAACTCTACCTAGCCTAACCTTGCTTGCGATACACACGGATGCACGCACTCACTTTTGGGTGGCTGTCTCAAAAGGAACTCTTGCCATACTGTACAGTAGACAGAAAGATCCGTCTGTCTGTCCAACATGCTGTCCGCGTCCGGAGGAGTCTTAAGTTATTATTTTTTTTTTTGACATTATCATGATTATCGCTCTCCTCCGTATATGTAACAGGTTAGGAGGGGATCTGTGAAGCCAGACGCAGTCTCTGCGGAATATTTCCCTGACAACCAGATACAGACCGCGATCTTTCTGTCAATGTAAACTGGAAAAGCAAGCAAGCAGTTTGTTTGGTTTAAAGGACAAGTTCACCTTCATTAACATAATGATTGAGAGAATGCAGCAATATTTGTAGAACACATCATTGAAAGTTGGACATTGAAAATCGGACAATTCGTTCAAAAGTTATGAATTTTTGAAGTTTTGGTGCAGTCACCGCTGGATGAGAAGACTACTGCAGTGTATGATGTCACATGCGTACAACAATATAAGGAAAATATAAAGAGAATTTCACAAAATTTCATCTTTTGAAAAAAGTACACATTCCTTTGACTCGTTACTGACATATATTATGGGTAATATTACTCCCATTGCCTTTAGAAACAGACAAGTCAAGTGCTCTTTTATTATGCGAAAAAAGTGAAAATATGTTGAATTTTCTTTACATTTTCTTTATACTGTTGTACTCGTATGACATCACTAGCCTTAGTAGTCTACTAATCCAGCAGTTCCAACACAAAAATTTAAAAAATGCGTAACTTTTGCATCGATTGTCCAATTTTCCTCAAACTTTCACTGATGTGTTCTACTAGTATTGCTGCATTCTCTCAATCCTTATGTTAATGAAGGTGAACTTGTCCTTTAAGGAATGACATGTTCACAAAGAACAGACATATAATACAGGCATGAGACTGTAATTACATGTTCTATGCATTGTTTTCGAAGTGTTGAACAAAAAACTTGTTATTACCATGTCCGATTGTTGCATTGTCAATGTCTGCCAGTTTGTTTAGCACACATATAGGATGAATCGTTTCATTACCAATGCATATATATGGCATACTTCCTTGTGGAATATAAACAGATCGATGGGAAATATGTGAGAAGATTTCTCATTCCTAATAGTACCAGTATTCCACAAGAACTGGAATTTGATGTTGAATGACTCGAGCCTTTGCCCAATTTTTCTTTGTTTCACACACACAAAAAGAAAGGTTGCGATGAACTACGTGTATATTTAAATTTGGAATCGATAGAATCACCTAAAAGTGAAATTTATTATAAAAACTTCCTATGTAAAGTTCTGATGAATATCATTTTTGAAATGAAGAAAGAGTAAGCTTCATATTAAAATTGTTATTAGGCCATTTGGTTTATGATTGTTAGATATGCCTTCTTATATGTGTTTGCTTTTATCTCATTTGTTACTATTGGTGCTATGACAGTCTTGAACTCCTCTTTGACTTTTGATTATCTTCTATCTTTTTTCCTTAGGTAGATATATGGAGGACCTGATTAAAGAAGTGGAGGGATACCCCTGCCTCTATGACAAACAATCCTCGTCGTACAATGACTCCAATGCTAAGTCCAGGATCTGGAAAAAGATTTCCAGAAAACTGGATATGAAAGGTGAGCAAATGGATTTTGAGATTGAAGATTCACATTGTGTGGAAGAACCGTGCAGTATGGCAGAGGCATACCAGTCACCATAGCACCATATATATATACAGGGCTGCCAACTCTCACGCATTGAGCGTGAGACTCGCGCAATTCAACCAATTTTGACTGTCTCACTCTGATAAACGAAATCTCACGCTAAACCCCCAAAATGGAATGTACATGACTACAAAAATAAGTATATCCCTAAATTCTCTGATATTCCGAATATTGATATGCCCAAGCCCAAAATTTCGAGATTTTCCCGCGCGGGTGTAAAGCTTTACCAATAAAAATCGTTTTCGGTTCGCGCTCAAAGACGAGCTATTGGATTACGATTGGTTTCTACCTATACCACGTGAGCGTAGCTTGTACTTTTGGCAAATTGTGCTTTACATCGCTTTACATACACTGACTGTGTACGTAGTACGTACGTATGTACGGCCGCACAGCAGGCCGCCAGGCGCTAGCCAGGAGGTCGCTTCGCTCCCTCGCAGTGTCTCACTCCAAACTCTCACTCAAGGTTGGCAGCCCTGTATATATATATATATATATATATATATATATATATACATACGTGTCTCCTCAGTATATTTTTTTCTTCCTTTTTTTCAGCTAAGGGCAGATTCTGAAAGAGCAGGGTGTATGCCTTAAAATGACATACAACTGTATAAATTAATTCATGTGGACACTCTTTACCTATCCAAATTATGGAAAGAAAGCACACACTGAAATGTGTGAACTGTAAAAAGAGGTTCTTACATATTGTAAGTACAGGGTCTTTTCAAGTGTTTTTAAATCTTTACCGGGCTAGCTGTGCGATGAATGGGGGAAAAACAAACAGCAACAAAACAAAACAGGATGTAAAGCACTGTAGCAGCAACAATGAAGGGATTATCAGATTAAGCTGAAATTTAGCATGCTCTATGAACACCCTCTGTTCATGTTAATGCCAACTTGTCAGTAGCATTATCTTTTCAGAAGTTGAAAGTGAAAAGTGTGCAAAGGATTTTGAGGAGATGAAAAGTTGCCTCTAAGACATAACTGATCACACTCCTCTTAAAACAACAACAAAAAAAAAAACAGTTGTAGAAAAACAGCTGAAACACACCTTCCCATTCATTTTATGATCCCAGACTTAAAGATAATGTAGAAAAAAGTATAGCTCTTTCAGAAAATATGAAAAATTAAAGATTCACTTGGTTGGCCCATTTCACTTTTTTTTTTTTGTCTTCATGTAAAATCAAGGGGTGTGACATTTTTTTTGGTACGATTTTGTGATGCACGTTCTGTAGTAAGAATTATAAACGAGATTTCTTTGTTTATAATAAAAAGAAAAAATATAATTTGTTTTATCTATATTGAGTATCAATTTATTTGCCTGAAGCATCATTTTGGTACCGTAATTCAAGCATACAGATTAAAAAAAAAAATTATCAAGATTATTGTCAGTATACAAGAGCGAAAAATTAAATGTAAGATAAATTTTGGGAGAGGCATGTAGCTTTCATGTCAGTGTTGTGGGCAGCGCAATCTTTCTCTGGAATGTGTGCCATTTAGCTGTTGGAATGCCAAAAGTGTTCTCCTTCTTCCTAAGGGCATGTGAAAGCCGATAATTGTACACTCTCATTTCCATTGCCTTTGCTTTTGTCGTAAGATATTCCCCAGGAAAAGGCCTTGTGAGGTGTCATATTGAGTGGGAATGCCTAATTGTCAAAAAGGACGTAAGACACTCTTCGAAGCAGAGGTGCTCCAGGAAGGACGGCATTGTGTATGAAGTAGTTAGAATCATCTATTTTGTAGGGACTTCCCAAGCTGACTTGCTGCAAATATGCCCCCCATCACTCTGAGAGCCGAATGCACCAGAATGGATGACTGTGTAACAGTAATCAGCATCATCTACTTGAGCAAGAATGACATTGTCGAAAGTCCCAATTTGATTGTAGAACACTCACCCTGAGTTGTCCAGAACCCCTAGTAGAATATGTTTTCCATTGATTGGGCCGACACAGTAAGTTTGGAAACTCCTGTTTCCTTGAGTTTACTCTGTCACCAAGTCCTTCCAAGTGTTCTCAGTTGGTTTTGTCTTGTAGACAGGTTGCAGGATCCCCCACAATGTGTCACAAACAGTATAACAGCAGAATCAAACATACATTGCATGATATGTGTACATATTTTACTATCGCTTCATTGCAGAAGCAAAAGCACGGCAGCGTTGGATCAACCTGAGGGGGGACTACACCAAGCACGTGAGGAGGCAAAAAGAATTCAGGAATGGTCCTAATTTGGACAGTGCAAAAAAATTTAGATATGCAGAGCAGATGGAATTTTTGAGGCCCCATTTACGAAAGTAAGTGACTAAAAACTCTTTCGAGTATCATAGATATATATTTTTTCTAATGAATTGTCAAATCTTAAGTTAGTATAGTGGACTACCGTTATATCAAAGTCCTTTCAGCAGTTTTCTTTCGTAATATTTAAATTTTGTTATAACTGTGAACAAATAAACAATTAAAATACAGAGTGGAAAAAATTGCAGCCTGAATTTTTACTTTGTTGTAACCTGAATTTCATTAGAACCGTGTTCGTTATTAAAGGGAGTGCACTGTATGTACAGAAGATTTGATCGTTGATAACAAAGAAATGTGACAACTGGGACAAAGAAATGTGATTCTCTGGAAGCATGAAAAGCCTAATCACTTGCCTCATTACCAACAAGAAGAAAGCAAGTACTTTTGCTGTTTTCGTGTAATTAAGTTTTATTTATTTCCACCACTTGAGTAAAAGAGATTACAATACAAAACAGTATGAAAATCATACATTACACAAAGTTTAAAGGAAGGAGAAAAGTTCATCGACCAGTCAAGGCTCCCCCCCCCCCCCCCAAAAAAAAAAAAAAAAAAAAAAGAAATTATTTGCAGGTATGTCTAAAATGTGAAAAAAAAAGACAAGAACAAAACAACGTAAAACAGGACAGAACAACAATTAATAATATACGTATACTGTTATCAGTGATTATTAATTCATAACTGGAAGGCAGGATTACATGTACATACATGAATTCACAATTACAGAGTACATGCTTATATCCTTTATTTTCTCTCCTCAGTGTAGACATAGAAGCACACTGCTTGATAACATTCCTCACATTTTGTGGCTGAAATATCTTACTGTGTATCGCAACCCCCCACCACCTAACTGTGGGATTGATTTCATCTTCCTACACATATATCTGTTATCCTTCAGCACCCATTTATCACCCTCCCTCTCATTCTTACTTCCTGCTATTGAGCCATTTTGATTTCACAAATTACATGTAGTAATTTTGTTTGTTTGTATTCTTTCACTATTATTCGCATTGATTTAGGACAACCGCTAAGATGGCAAGTGAGGCAGAGCGCAGTTTTCAGGAGCATGATTACCTGGCACAAGGCGATTCTGGTAAAGAGGAAATACTAGTAGAAGAACAACCGGACATTCTTCCACGCGAGAATGAAGAAGCAGGGACCTCCTCCAGTGGACCCCAGTCATTCCCTCTTCCTCCGAAAAGACTCATGAAGAAGAGAAAAATTGAATTGCAGGATGCGATGCTCGACTACTTTCGATCCAGAAGAGAATCGTCCGAAGTGAGCCCATTTTTTGTTCACATCTCCCGAACGGTCGAAAGGCTGCCACGCCTCGTTCAGCTCCAGTTACGAGCCGAGATCTATAATTTAGTAAATCAAGCTGAAATTGAAAACCTCTCTCAAAGCGATGAATATTTTTAAACAAAAATACCGAATTACAGTGCGCAACACTGATCATGTTTCTTGTCGGATTTTTTTGTTTAACATTCAGTATGGTGCAGTAACATTAAAAACATCTTTCCACCCGTAACTTTTGATAGGAGTACCCAGGCTACAATAGAAGGTTGATTCTTCTAAGGTCTTCTTGTGTGCACCCTACTTGCCACATTTCTTCTTATCCTTGGTGACAAAAGTTTTCATTGACAGTGCCCTCATTGTTTGACTTTCATAGAATGCCATGTCATATAATTTCTTGTATGTGCTATAGGGCTCACAGCTGTAAATATAATGGAATATCCCTGACATCATCACAAAATCATACCAAAGATACTGAAATAGATGAAGAAAAAAAAAATTAAAAATCAGAAAAGGCAATTTGGCAGGAACTGAATACATGTAGCTGCAAATATTGCATATAAATTCCTCTACAAACTGTATTTTGGTTGGAAGATGAAAGCTTTTTTGAAGGGACTATAATTGATTGGGTGCATGTACAGAAAATACATGTATGTGATTATTTTGAGTGAAAAGAACTCATAGTCTGGCTTTGCGAACCCTTGGACAGAGTTTGAGCTGAAGAACCTCCCTTGGAAATTTAATGGATGAAGGATTTTTCAGGTTACTGAAGAAGAAACACCACATTTCTCCAAGCTAATTTGCAGAACTTGTTGAATTTTGAATCTTAACACATGTCTCTATGGGGAAATATTTGCCTCATTTCTTGTTGGATTTCATTGTTTATTCTGTGAAAATAACTGAAAAAGGTCATAAGTGCAAACAATGGTCCCCAGTTGCCATATTTTACAACATTTTGGCCTAAACGGTCATTGAAATGGGGTATGAGGGCAGAAAGGGTTCGGGTGATGCATTTGCTTGAACGGGTCCTGTGGCTGGGTGCTCTAGTTAATGTATACACCTATACATCTATGTAAGTTGCTGACTTGTATACACTCTATGGTCCACATTTTTTGACTTTATTCTACAGTATGTAGCTCCTTCATAGCATGGACCTATTATACATGGACTATTCACAGCAGTCTTTCTTTGATGTAATTATTGTCACCGACATATGATTATGTGCATCTTGATCGAATATATTCAGGCGTCTGGACAATAATGATTGTGTGATCACGTATCATCACTAACATAAGAATCGTTTCCCTCATTTTAGTTGTTTCGCTGATGTGCCTTTTTCAGACGGAAATGTCTTTGAATAAATACAGAGGATGAGGAGCAGCAAAACTTGAAATCATGACAAATTTTGTGTCAAAAGATGGGTAATTGCTGATTCGCATATTGCCTAATGGCAAGGTACAGCTGTATATTTCTGTTCTCTACCATTACCGTCCCTTTTTATACCCCCGCCAAACGAAGTTTGAAGGGGGTATATAGGAATCAGCGGACGGTCGGTCGGTCGGGCGGTCGGTCGGTCGGGCGGTCGGTCCGTTGCAAATCTTGCGTCGCGAACTACTTCCTCAGTTTTCAACCGATTCCCATAAAACTTGGCACAGATGTGTGCCTTGGGTTGTAGATGTGCAAGACGTATTTTTTGACAGTACCCAAAAGTACGTTGCCATGGTAACAGCATATTATGGGCAAAAATGGGTACAAATCTTGCGTCGCGAACTACTTCCTCAGTTTTCAACCGATTCCCATAAAACTTGGCACAGATGTGTGCCTTGGGTTGTAGATGTGCAAGACGTATTTTTTGACAGTACCCAAAAGTACGTTGCCATGGTAACGGCATATTATGGGCAAAAATGGGTACAAATCTTGCGTCGCGAACTACTTCCTCAGTTTTCAACCGATTCCCATAAAACTTGGCACAGATGTGTGCCTTGGGTTGTAGATGTGCAAGACGTATTTTTTGACAGTACCCAAAAGTACGTTGCCATGGTAATGGCATATTATGGGCAAAAATGGGTACAAATCTTGCGTCGCGAACTCCTCCCACAGTTTGTGATCAATTTTTATGAAATTAGGTACAGATGTTCATCTGAATATGTTAATGTGCAAGACGCATATTTCCGCAGTGGCAAAAAGTGCGTTGCCATGGTAATGGCATGTTATTGGTAAAATATAGGGCAAAATGCTTCATGGCAAAACTGCTTCATCAGTGTTCTTCCAATTCTCATGGAATTCATATTGAATGTTTGTCTTAGGATATAGGTCAGCATGACACATTTCTTGACAGTGACAAAAAATATGTTGCCATGGTAACAGCTCACATATTATGAGCCAAAATGATGGAAAATTTTGTGTTGCAAACTACTTCCTCAGTTTTTGCCCAATTTCCATGAAACTTGGTACAGATGTGTGCCTTTGGTTGTAGATGTGCAAGACGCATTTTTCGACAGTACCCGAAAGTACGTTGCCATGGTAACGGCATATTAATGGCAGAAGATCAAGGAAAGATCTTGCGGATTTAACTACTTCCTCAGTTTTTTTACCAAAGCTTATCAAATGTTGTTTTGACCAAAGCTTATGAAATGTTGTTTGGCGGGGGTATAACCAGTCGCTGTAGCGACATTTCTAGTTTTCTCTGGAATAAGCTGCGGAAAAGTGAAATATTGAGATCACAAATGACAATCATTCTGCCAAAATGTTAGCTTTCTTTTAAAAACTGCCTGCTTCTCCCAAGCGAAATTGTTTGAGGCATGATTTCCTAACAAACACCACAACTGCACATTGGCTTTACTTGATTTTTGTGAGTTATTTTCTTCTGCGCATATAGTTTTAGATTTCTCGAATCTCCGTCATGTTCTTCTCCCGGCTTGCTGGCGGTGACGATGATGGGATCAAAGCAGTGAAGCATGCTAAAAATGTCTTTGTGGCGCTTTTGAGATGTACAGGTGCATTAATTAACGATATGACGAATGTCCTTGTATATGAGGTCCATGTTCATAGTGCACTCTAAGCCCCTATAGTTTCATGAGACAGGGGATACACTTCCTTTGTGCAGCAAAAATATTTCTTCCCCATCTTTGCTGTTACAGTTTACTGTTATGTAGCAATAAAGTACAAATGGGATTTGGCCTTGTCTTTAAATTAGGAAGAAGTTTAACCCCTTCTGTACTGAATTCTGAAATACCCATTGACTTTAATATGGTGTACATAGGCCACCAGGTTCCGGTAGGGAATGGGTTAGGTGAAAGCAGTGCTGTTCCTCCAATACCTTTTGTGTAAACTGTAATATAATTATATATATAGTTGTATATTGCATATGTTTTCCCTTTGTGTTCAGTGCATCTTGCAAATGCAATTGCATGGCCTGTTTCTCAGTGATTTTAAATGAGGCAACCTGATACAGCACAGTAGTGTATTCGTTGAAAGGTTATATATTTGTGCATTTTGTAAATTGTAACTTTGCAGACTCGTATTGTGGAAGACAAATCTAAAAGACAGTGGCGGCCGTATTCTCCTATTGGTGAGGTACTTAGCATTTTATGTAATGTGAAAAACATGTTACGAAATAATGACAGGATGATTGTTGTTTTGTTTTTATACTGACTTTGAAGCTAACTATGGCTTTAAGCATTTTTATGTGCTTGAATCATTATGTTGCTGTATTAGACGATCATTTGACTTTGTGAAGAGTGCAAGTTAGGGTTAGGCTTAGATTCAGTCTGTAACTAGGTGAGAGCGTACAATGATGTTAAAAAGCTGGTCAATTTCCGGTGCGTGGCGTATGTGTGCATTGTCAGCTGATGATATTAGGTGTAGTCACAAGTGTCAAATCTAGACCTCTTTTATTTTTTTTTTTTATTGTGCTGCCCTCAGTGATTCAATTTATCACAGAGATATGACTCAAAATAAAGAAATTTGCAAATACACTTCAATGTTTTGGGGGGTTTGATGAATTTAGCATTGCCAGAAATCAGTTCATGTGTGTTTTACTGGGTGCGTGAGCATTCTTGCAGTTGAAAATATGTTTATGCCTACTCATGAAGTGCGTTAATTATACAGTGTGCACGACTTCTGACACAATAAATACTCATGTACAGTATGTATATATGTATGTATGAATATTCATGCTACATACCATTACAGTAAAGCCAAACACGCGCATATTCATATAGATTATATTACATGTATACGTATGTATGTATATATAATATTGTGTATCATTTCACAGCCCTGATGAAGGTCTTCAAAAGACCAAAAGCTTGGTAATAAACAGCATACATTGATCACTGGCTATGTCCGGGCATGCTCTTATCTTCTCGCACTGTGTTTATATATATGCATATGTATATATAATATATATATATATATATATATATATATATATATATATATATATATATATATATATATATATATATTATATATACATATATATACGCCCTGAATTCAGACTAAGCGCACTGTCTATCTCATGAATATTCATAACTAAGGTAACTACATGTATTATTATATTATATATATATATATATTATATTATATATATATGATGTGAACACACACACACGATGACGCACACACGTGAACGGATAACAACCATCAAATGCAAATCCATGTAGATATCCCCGAAAGCACTGAACAATAAATCAGCTTCATCTATAAGTGCCATGAACCGTCGCAATGTTTTGATTTAATCGGTCTTCTTGTAAGACTTGGACATGCGTACAGTGCGCTCCCGTTATAACGGACACGGTAATAACGAAGTTCCAGTTAAAACGAAGTTTAAATTCAGGCCGCAGCATTATCCACTCTGTAAATGTTCATTGTTTATCTGTTCGGTTATAACGAAATTTCAATATAACAAAAGAAAACTGCCAATCCCGAGGATTTCGTTTTAGTGTAACGGGAGCCTACTGTACTTCATATTTATAACTTAAAACGGGGGGGGGGGGGCGGTTACATAATGATAACAGAACGGAAAATGAGATGGGTCTGAATTATAATGGCCGACAAGGCAGTACATGTATGTACCCTCTCTGATCACGAACATGTAGCACCTCGAGCCTGGCCCTAGCAACCTCTTAGAGGTTGCCATAACCAGGGAGGTGAGCTTATGACGTCACCTCCCTACCATGACCGAAGACAAATAGTTCATACGGACACCACCGAAACCAGCTGTAAGATAGCCCCTGTATTATTTGCGACAGCAATTTTCCTTCCAGAAGTTCGCCGGGATCTTTTTGTTACTTGCTTAATCATCAAAAAGACATACAACAAACAGAAAATAAAATGAAGCGAACCAAAACAACGTATTCCTAGCTCTTTTAAGTGTCGATGCAGGCCTATAGATACTGCGACTGTTGGAAATGAAAGGAATTCTCTTTCCATTGTCACGCCAAGGTCTCAAAGTTTAAAGCTTTCCTATTGATGCGAAGATCGAGGATAATCAATAATTTTGCATCTGAGGGTTAAGTTCCCATCAAACAGGCAATAGTTGTCAATAAACCACAAACCTTCAGTGTAAGCAATGCTCGAGATAACATCCCATATAGCTTTTCTCACGTTATCATCTTATGTCACCTATTATAAAAAGGGAGAAGGTTTTGTTTTGTTTGTTTGTTTGTTTTTTAATAGAGGACAGGTTTGTTTGTTTTTTCTTCATGTTTGGGATATGATTCACGGCGTTTGTCTGTCTGGCGATCTGTAAGCCTATGTCTGTTTTTTTTTATTTGTTAATTTTCGAGGAATCTGAGAAATGGGCCAGTTGAATATGATTATAAATATATTCTATAACGGTGATCCGGTCACCGTCTGATTCTAAGAAGTTGAACAAGCACTATCACAAACATTAACCTCCCAACAATCCTCAAAAACGTTATAAAACTGGATCCAGTTAGGCCTACTGGGAAATATCTTGGATCCAGCGATTTTAGGAATGATTAAATTCAGATTAAATTCAAGGCTTGTGGAACCCCGCAAACATTTAATTGTTGCTGAACAACAATGAGCTGCCCTGGCGGAGGTTATCGTACAGCTCCTCAAGTAGCATCCTATAGCTGTGAACGGTGAGCGACGGCTTTTGTAAGCTCTAACCATTTCTAAAACACGCTGGCTTTTTGTGATTCGAGTGCCTAAAGACTCTGAAAAATACAATCGTCTCTCCTCGCAACCACTGAAATTAAGATTCACAGAGACCCCATGCTAGTTTTGCTTTGAATTGAGGTCCGAAATGAGGCTGTAATTCCCTGGGAGTTTATAAGAACTACCAATCACTAGAAATCACTCAAATAAAATACACAAAAAATATAAAAAAAAAAAAAACAGCGTGCAAAAGTTATGGAAAGCGAGGTTATTATCAGGAAAAAAAGTGCGTGCTATGTGTTTAGGGTTTGGATTATTTCAAACCCTGAATATAAATCGTCTGCATGAATTCAATCTTTCTGGCTCGCTAGATCCAAGACATTGGGAGGTGCATACAATGTCATTGTTGACAAGACATCCTGGTATTGTTTGTTACGCTGTACTAACTTATTGGACTCAGACCCCGAGACGGATGGTGACTGAAAATTATAAAATCATATTTGTTAATTGATCCAATTCTGACATATATTCCTCGACAATTTTGTCAAAATCTATTCCAATTATTTTGGGGTAAAGTTGATAACATACAGAGATGCATGTCAGCAAAACAGACAGACAGACAGACAAACGCACGCCGTGAATCAGATGCCCATTATGAAGACCAAGAAATTGTCATCAACAATGGTAAATAAACCTCTCTCTTTTTTCTTTTTCTTTTTCTTTTTAGATTTACGTGATGTAGAATCAAAAGATACTGAGAAAACCGTGGCATCTTATCTTGCGCATTGCGCGGTATATACTGAGGTTTGAGGTTTATTGATAACTATTGTCTGTATAATGCGCACTTAACCCCGAGATGTAACTATTGATTAACCTCGATCTTTACACCAATAGGAAAGCTTTAAACTTTGAGACCTTGGCGTGACAATGGAAACGGAATTCTTTTCATTTCCAGCAGTCGCGGAGTATCTAGACATATGAATTGTTCGCTCCATGAGAAATGACCGTGAATAAAATACATGTACACATACCGTGTATAGTTTCAGCAAAGTTGATCATCATACAGAACACATGAGTGTAGTTAACAAGAGTGTCAGTATAATATAATGAAAAGAGCTGGGAATAAACGCTGTTTTGGTTTGCTTTATCTTAATTTTGTTTGTATGCTTGTTTGATAGTAGAAAAAAATCCTAAGTGACGGAAAGATAAGCTATATCAAATACCTTTTAGCTGGTTTTAGTGGTGTTTGCATTAACTAACTGTGCTACTGTTAGCCGTGGCAGTTCAGTATGGTACCCTGGGGCCCCGTTTCATAAAACTTGTCATCAGTGACAAGTTGTCATCGATGTGACAAGCTACTGATATCCTTGCATCTGATTGGCTTAGAGCAAATTTGTCATAGAAATATGGCAGTTTTCAGTGATGACAAGTTTTATGAAACGGGCCCCTGGGGCCTGTCTTATAAAGACTTGTGATAGAAATCAATCACAAGTTTTGTGAGAGCTGCAATGCAAGTTGCGATTGATTTGGGGACTTGTGATTGATTTGAAGGCTTTATAAGACGGGGCCCTGGTCTCTAGTCGTTTCACAACTCCCTCTTACTTGTCTTTCTGATTACGAGGGCCCGGTGACGCAGTGATGATCTCGCAGAAAAGAGGGAAGGTTAGCGCCATGAACAGAGGCTACGTCATATCTTATCAAGAAATTATTTATGTGGAATCAAAATCAATTTTTAAACAAAGATTTGGCGTTAATATTATTTGGGAATGATAAACGCAAAATAAACAACAACAAAAAACAACGACCCATCGCATTTTTGCGTTCTGGTATAAATCATCACCATTTTCTGAAGTCATGCTAAACAGACCTTCAGTGTTCTCGTGTCAAAAGACCTATATTTGACACCGATTAAACGTAGCGACAGTGGCATCTCCGCCTGTATCATAAAGGAAATTTATTGTTTCTTCCGTTCGGGGAATCATCAAGATAAATTTGCATTTGATGATTATCATTTGTGCCTTCGTGAGTAAATGTAGTATTGATATTCATTCACTCGGTATGTATACAAAGTATACACGAGAATTATTGGCGTGTGTATATAATATGATATTGTACACACACACACACACACACACACACACACATATTTATATATATATATATATATATATATATATATATATATATATATATATATATATATACATATATATATATATATATATATAAAATGTACGTATATGAAATATAATATAAATCATCACATACACTGTACTATTTAATTACCTTAATCATTAATTTTGTATAACTAAATTTTCAATAATCCAGTTCAGACTTCGAACATGTGCATAATTATTGGTACAAATGACAGCCGTTTTTCCGTTGATTCGGCATCTCACTCTTTTTCCAAAGTGACATAATGCGTAAGCTTGCCCTATATAATAACTTTTGGAATTAAAGAATGAAGATGCGTATACCACGCGACCACAACAGCCTGACAACACTTCACATTCATTTCATAATTTTGCATTGGATGAATTAAGAAAACCTTGCTCTCGGTGCATGTTCTGCCAAGCATCAGTTACATGATTACTATGTGAATAATCATTATATCACAGATGTCTATCTTAGTGAATTTAAAAAAACCAACATGACTGTTGGTACGAATGACCCATTTCTGGTAATGCAAAGAGTGGAACCCAAAACAAGGTTATTGCACGCACTCATACAGTGAAACCCTGTTATACACTATGGGTTTTCACTGTACACCCAATCAAAGACACATGGACAGATTTTCGACAATACTTTAGTAATACAATGTACATTTATCAAAGAATACAAATTTCTTTATTTTGCAGAATAAAACCAAGATGAAGAAAATATACAATGTACACGTAAGTCATGACTCTGATACATTGAATCACCGTGGGCAGCACCACCAAAAATAACGAAGGTCTAGCTTTGACACTCGTACCTCTGATAGTCATTGGCTAACACACACTCACACATGCACACACACACACACACACACACACACACACATACACACACAAACAGGAAAATCAACCAGCTTCTGCACATCAATGTCTCCTCTCATTTAGTTGCTCATTACATCAAACCCTAACCTTTGACATCAGCAGTGGCTTTACATCATTGTATGTACTCTACATGAAGTGATATCAAAGTCTAAAACATACAGGTAAAAAACGTGTTATGGTTACCCAAGCACTTAACAAATGCTTGAACCCATAGTTAGCTTCAAAGACAATAAAAACAAAGCAAGTACAACGTGCAATCATCCCATGATCATGTAGTCACATCCTGATCATATACAGTGCACTTCCGTTATAACGAACACAGTTACAACAAATTCCGGCTACAACAAAGTAAAAATTCAGGCCCAATCATTATCCCCTCTATGCTTTTTATTGTTTATTTGGTTATAACAAAATTTCGATATAATGAAAGAAAACTACTGGTCCTGATGACTTTGTTATAATAGGGGTTCACTGTGGACAAACTGCAAAATACTTCATCTAGGAGAATATGATTGCTACTGTAAATTGTCTAACACAACAGGAGTTTGCAATTTCAATTTACAAACTGCACACACACACAAAAAAAAAATAACACTTAATGAATGCACTACTGTAACATATCAGGCTGCCTCATTTAAAGTCACTCAGAAACAGGCCATGCAATTGCATTTGCAGGGTGCACTGAACACAGAGGGAAAGTCTATGGGATATATAAAATGGCATTACATTATACATAAGGAATTTATGAAACAACATTTCATTCACTGTAACTTCTCCTTGCTTACATAAGGTCAAATCTCAGAACCATATAGCTACATAAAAACAACAAAATTGGACTAGAATACTGTTGCTGTGTAATGGAAATGTTTATCCTGGCTTGTAAAACTACGCGGGGTTGAGAGTATGCCATTGATGGTGTAACAGCAAAAGAGGTCACAAACTGTGGTTAGTATCATAGAGTGAACAAAAAGCAACATAAATTCATGTAAGACTTTGGACCCTATGAAAGAGAACGTTGCGGGTAGTATCATCACCAAAAGCAAACAGAGTGCAGATTTGGCTTTCATACACACTACTTCAAAATTTCAACAACATTCATGACAAAACACAATCTGTATGGTGAACACAAGACATCCATGAAAATATGACCTTTGACTTTCTAACAGAAAGAACATATATTTTAGGAAAAGATCTTGAGGCATTGCATGGATATGGGGGAAAATTCGAGAATTTGACCTTGAACTTTTACCCTATGACCCAAAAAGTGCCAAGAAAATCACTGACATGCATATGGAACTAAGTTTCATGAAGATTCCTTCAGCCGGGTCTAGGGCAATTACCCCACGGGCAATTACCCCGTACCCTTCCCCTGACCCTAATCCTAATCCTGAACCTAATCCTAACCCTAACCCAATTTCTATACCCTAAACCTACCCCTAACCCTAATCTGCACTCTAACCTTATCACTAACCAGTATTTATCTGGGGGGGGGGGGGGGGGGAATAATTGCCCCCAGTGGGTAACTGTCCTAATACCATATAGCCATTTCGGAAGTATGAAGAAAATAAGTGAAATTTTAGTATTTTCACTTGACCCTTGACCTTTGACCAAATGGCCCCAAACTTCCCCTGGAGAGTCTTTATTGGATGATATATGTATATACTCAGTTTGAAGAAAATATCATCAGGCATTAGATATAGGGGCAAATAATTGTGATATCCCAAGCAAATAGACCACCCCCCCCCCCCCAATTTTTTATTTTTTTTTGAAGTTTTGGACAATTGCATTGATTCAAATGAGAGAAAAAATTTGATCCATCCACCCCTAAAAGCCAGAGTGGAGCTAACCAAACTGCTTCAAATTCAGAGGAAAATGACATCACTCAGATGGATGTGGTTTTTGAGCACGCTTTCATCCCTGCATCCATCTTGACTGGACATTTGTTATCTTTCTCTGCTTACAGATCAAAAGTGATCTTGGATTGTGAATTCAACCCAGTTACCCGAGGCCCAGGTAACATTTCTAGCGACCCTGTCAGGAACCAATGGGGCCGGAGACCCGAGTTCCTTTAAGCAGAGCATGCTGCCATGCAAGGGAAATTGACGGGGGTACCGGCTGAGAACATGGAGTGTGCTGATGACAAGCAGCCTTTGACTCAGTCTGAGATGACCAGCAGCAGCGGGGCCACATGAAGGCGAACACCGGCTGATTGGCCCAGGCTGTATAAAAGTAGAAATTCCAGATATTCGGACAGTTGGTAACCTTGGACAGGGGGAACAGCTCGGCTACACTAGCTGGCAAGCCAATCAAAGTGACAGTGACGGTGATGGAGACACCAACCCTGATGATGACTGGCCCACCCGATACAGATTTGATCACAACCGTCATTAACGTCCTGACCTACTTGAGACCCCGAAACCCGAGATCTCATCACAGGGGACTTCCACTGACTGTTATGAGGCACTTGCACCAGAAGTAACACCGCCACCTACAGGCAATGGATGGTCAACTTTTGGCTTGCTCAAAGACTGCACCTGAGGGAGATGAAGCAGAGACCCAACACAACAATGGTCCTGCCACCACTATCACCCTACCCACCACCTGAAGTAACAACGCCACTGACCCTATGAGATGTTCTCCTAAGAAGGGATGACAACAGGGAGATTGAGAAAGCTGGTCTGTTAAGGGTCAAGTAATATCAGAGGTCACTGTGGCAGGCTGACATAGGAAGAAGTGGTAACTCCAGTAGCTATAGCTTAGCACTCCTGTAACAGAATCTGGCGACCCTACCAGACGGCAAATCAATGGGTTTAGACGATGACCTGCTGTCCTTGAATACTGAACCTGGTGTAACTAATTAACCTCGTGATGCAACGACCAGTTGGCTATACAGCTACATACTGAGATTCCATGGCGAAGGCTTGGATGGACAAAGAAGTGAAGGAAAGCCATTCTGCAGGGCCAGATAAGGGGCAGAATGTCACCACAGTAGCTGCCTGAGAGACTGACCTAGCGGATCCGAGAATCCTACGCTTTAGTCATGGAAGCCTTCGCGGAGGTTCAGTTCGAGATAGAAGAGAAGCTTTTTGGTCTACGCATCATTAGCTCCGACAGGTATGCCCTCTCTTGGGCATACCCAGAGCAGGAGGGAGCAAAGGAAAAACTGGACACGTTGAAATTGCGGATGGATGCGATAAAGCGTGGCTCCAGTGACAATAAGGATGAGATGTGGGTTCTGGTAGAGGCTCACAAGGACATGATGAGACAACTGGAGAGTGGCTTCTAGGAGCGGTTGCGCGAATCACTTGGCAGATTGGAGAGCCAAATTAAAGAGATTGCTTAACCTACACCAGCCTTAACCATCAGATAGATGCCGCCCTCTCGAAGGGTTACAGCAAGAGAGAAGTGATTGAGGCAGTAGTGAGAGCCATCATCCTGGAACTATGCTTAAGGTCCAACCTCGAGAACCATGCCCGCCTGACCCTGGTCTCCCTAAGGACAGTTCTGAAGGCTCACTTCCAAGAGAAGGACACCACTCATGTGTACCAAGAGCTGTTCAATATCAGCCAGCTGAAGAGTGAAACACCACAGGCATTTGTCATGAGGGCACTCGATTTGAAACAATGAGTTCTCCTTGCATCTGAGGACTCCACAGCTGGGTTGAGGTATGACCCCCATCTCGTCCAGAGCATGTTTTTACATGCAGTGGTTATGGGGTTAACGAACAACACCATCCGGCAAGAGGAAAAGCAATCCCTCACCCCAGGAGTGTCTGACGAAGAACTCTTCGAGAAGCTCACCACTGCTGCATCACTGGAAGCAAAGCGCCTCCAGAAGGTGGGGTTACAATCCTCAAAGGGTCAACACGATTACGATGGAGGAGCCCTCATCAAAAAGTCCCAAGGAATGGAAACTAGATCTCCGCAAAGAGATGGCCACTCAGATTGTGGAGTTGAAAGCAAGCATTGAAGCTATCCACAGGAAACTTCCGATACCTGAGTGCTTCCTACAACAAGGAGCACTGCTTCAAGTGTGGGAGTGAGCACTTCGCTTGGGGATGCTGGAAACACCAGGGAAACAACAAGGGGACACCCAGTGGGGACAGGGTGTAACCCAACCAAGATCAGGATCTCCAACTACGACCAAACCCAGACAACCAAACGTGAATCAGATTTTCCAAGAAAGCCCTGGCCATGTTATTCCATCAAAGCAAAGGGAACGTGTTGTTAAGCTGGGTGAGGTGTCTAGTGAACTGTTTTATGAATGGGATTCCCTCATCAGCTCTTTGGGACACAGGAGCACAGGTCTCAGTGATGCCAGAGAAAATTTATTGAGAGGTGCTGGGTGAGGTGTCTAGTGAACTGTTTTATGAATGAGATTCCCTCATCAGCTCTTTGGGACACAGGAGCACAGGTCTCAGTGATGCCAGAGAAAATTTATTGAGAGGTGCTACCACAAGTCCAAATGAGGGAAGTCCATGAAATACTAGATGCTGATCTCCAACTCAAGGCTGCAAACGGCACTGCCATAGCCTACAAAGACTGGATAGAAGTCTGGTTAGCCTCAACCCTGACACCGACAAGGCATCAGCCATATTAGTGCCCTTTCTAGTGACATCCGAGGAGCTGCCTGAGACCATCACTGGTTACAATGTGATCGGTGAGTTGGTCTACGCAACACCAACTGGAAGCCTCCAGCATCACACAACAACTTGAAAGCTCAATGCAAGTGTCACCTAAGGCAGCTGACAAAGTAATTTCCCTACTGAGGACAGGACCACCAGAAGAATTGTGCACCATAAGAACTGGTCGTTCCCTAATTGTCCTACTCTCCGAATCCTGGACAAAGATGACAGCAATGGTGAGACTTGGGAACGTGAGGGATGAGGCACTACTGTTCGAGCCAGGAATCAACAACAACCTGCCGGAGATGTAGAAGTTCCCTGCTGTGTTGTAAAAGTCTCTCAAGGTCAGTCTCCTCATCTAGATATTCCAGTGTACAATTACTCCAAAGAGACAATTGTATTCCCCCGGTACACACAATTGGGAAGACTACAAGCAATGCGCTCAATACTTCCTGACCACCCACAACAAGACCCACAACTCACAAGCCACCGACCTGGAACCAAAAATGACAGTTACATCGTCTCAGTCTCAGATACAGATGAGAAAACGGAAGGACCCTCCTTCAAGCTTGACCACTTGGCCGCAAGAGAGAAGAAGGCTGTGGAAGGACATGAGATGTATTCCTGACCTGAAAATGACTATCAGACTAACCGACAATGTACCAGTACAGAAGACCTACCAGTCTATACTCCGACCGCTCTATCAAGAAGTGAAGTTGTATCTATAGGACTTCGTTGACCGCGGGTGGATCAGAAAGTCTGAGTCACCCTATGCCTCTCCCGTCATGTGTGTTCGGAAGTACATAAGCCTCCGTCTCTGCATCGACTATAGGGGACTGAACAAGAAAACAATACCCGACCGACAACCAATACCAAGAATGCAGGACCTGATGGATGGACTAGGAGGAAATCGATGGTTCACTACCCTAGATCAGGGTAAGGCGTACCACCAAGCCTTTATTGCAGAGGAAGGCCGACCAATGACTGCATTCATTACCCTATGGGATCTCCACAAGTGGAATAGAATCCCATTCGGGTTGAAGAATGCACCAGCCGCATACCAGAGGTGCATGGAGAAGGGTACAAGGCAGACCCCAGTGAAACAGAGGCCCTTACATCACTGAAAAGCCTCACCCGGAAGACAGTAGGAGACATGCAGAAGATTCTTGGACTGAATGGGTATTAATGAAGGTACCTCAACAACTATGCCAAGCTCGCCAAACCACTGTACAACCTCCTGAAAGTACCAGTGACCCCAAGGGACGCAAGACAATGGACACACAGACCTACCAAAAGGACAAACAAAATAAAACACCATGGACAAGCCCCCTCAAACACTCCAATTACCTGGACACCCACACATGAGATCATGAAATCCTTCATAGATGACCTCATTCAGACGCCTGTGATGATGTATCCAAACTTCAGTGACAGAACCATACATTCTTCACACTGATGCTTCACAGGAGGGACTAGGAGCAGTACTCTACCAGGAGAGCAATGGGAAGCTCAGGGTAATTGCCTGCGGATTGCAAATGCTGACACAAGTGAAAAAAAAACCCTATCATCTCCACTCAGGGAAACTTGAGTTCCTGGCGTTCAAGTGGGAGATTACCGAGCAATTCAGAAGCTACCTCTTGTACGCCCAGTCATTCACAGTGATTACGAAAATAATCCACTGACATACATCCTCAGCATGGCAAAGCTCAACGCCACCGGGCATCAATGGGTTCATGAGCTCCCTGACTTCAATTTCTCAATCATATACCGACCAGGAAAGAAGAATGGCGATGCCAATGCCCTATCGAGAATGCCCCTGACCCCCACCCAACAACAGGAAACCTGTACACAGGAGATTATGACGACTACCAAAGCCACGCTGAAAGGCTCCCTTCACCAGACTCAGGATGAGACGGTGCTGGTCCATGCACTATTTGTACAGCCCCCGGACACCCAGACAGACATGATCCCAGAATCCATGATCTCTTTCTCCCCAACTGACATCACTACAGCACAACAGGCAGATCCAGACATTGCACGAGTGCTCCATTACAAGGAAAAGGGAAGGTGGCCATGCGTAGATGAACGTACAGATGAGAGTCAGGGTACCAGAGCAATGAGGTTGGACAGGATGGGATTCTAAGACAGAAAACAAAGAAAACAACACAACTTGTTCTACCATCCACCCCTGGTAAAATGCACAACAGTGGGGCAGCATGACCCAAACTTGTAGGAGTTAAAATTTGACTACAGTAAACAACTGTACAAATTTTGCCAAAAAACAACAACAACAAAGATATTACCAAGAAACATTGCTAGTAGAGTGCACAAATGAACAGCCTTAAAAATCAACCTTTTTGTAAAGCTAGGACTCTTCTACCAAAAATTCAAGGTGGGCAGAAATTTTTTAATGATACAGCTCCAAAACTATACAGCTATAAAACTTATCTAGAAACATGGCAAGTGTTGCTCACTCAGATTTATTAGGATTTCAGGGCTCAACATTAGTGGTGGTGCGGTGGCCCAGGGCCACTAGAAATTTGTGCCGGGCCAGCCAATGTATCTTTTGGTGGCCTAATCAGGCAACTAAGATTCAACATGGTTTAATATTTTTGCTTTTATTTCAGGTCCACAAAATTTCAGACTGGGCCACCCAACAATACAGTTTAACAGTGTCGAGCCCTGACTTTGTTTATGAACATCCATCATTATGAGAGAGGTTTTCGATTTCAGCTCGACTGACTAATTCAAAAATCTGGGCTCGTAATTGGGATTGAACGAGGGGCGGCAGCTTTTCGACCACTTGAGAGATGTGAACGAAAAATGGAGTCGCTTCGGACGACACTCGTCTGGATTGAAAATAGTCCAGCATCGCATCCTGTGAGTCATATTTTCTCTTCTTTTCATGACTGTTCGGAGGAAAAGGGAATGACTGGAGTTCACTGGAGGAGTTCCCTGCTCCTTCGCTCTCATGTGGAAAAAGGACTGGTTGTTCTTCTACTAATATTTCCTCTCTGTCAGAATCGTCTTGCGCCTGGTCATCATGCTCTTGAAAACTGCGCTCTGCCTCACTTGCAAAGTTAGTAGTTCTCCTAAGTCAATACGAATGATAGTGAAAAAACAAATGCAAGAAATTACACAAATCTGTAGTGACATATTTGCAAAATCAAAATGACTGAAATCTACATAATCTTATACCATAGACCTATTTTATAGACCCTTATCAAAGACATTTTTGTTGAATGTAATGAAATTAACATATCTCTCTTTCAAGTACTTTTTTGACATCCTAAATGTGATATCAATAAGTGAATACCTTTTTAACATGGTAAACGCACATGCTGTACAGGTCTCAAATAGACATCACCCTTCCCCCCCCCCCCCCCACAGAATTTTGTGGATTAAAAAAAACACACACACAAAAAAAAAGCAGAAATTATCCAAGTATTCAAATATGCCAAATATTTCATGAGTGGTTTTTTTTTGCGAATTTCTCGAGTCAGGTGCGATTCACAAAATTAAAGACACACAAAAATAATGACTCTGATCCTCATATGAAAGTGATGGACACGTATACATTTCTCCGTTCAGTACAGTACTTCATGATCACGAATTAAACCAAGCGTGAAATCATCGAGAAGGGTTCCCGATTTGCGAATATTTACACTCGCTAAACATACGGCGTATATGATAATTTCTTCATGTAGTTGATAATTCCATTGACACCTTTAATATTTTAAAAGGTCTATCACATTTGTTGTTCTAACAATTTCGAAGGACACAGATGACACAGAATCCTCCTGGTCAGAATAAGTTTGATGCCAAAGTTGAACAGCTATTACCTTGTTTAGAACTTGAGCAAAAAAGGAGGGGAAACAAAATTTCCACAATTTGTAGGATAGCTTGATTTTAGAAAAAAATTTGACCTTCACAGCTCATGACCTCCTGAGGAAAGTACACATGAAAGAACTCTTAATACACCTCCAGTACTTTGGATGGAACCATGCTCATAAAAATCAATGGCTGGCCCAGCCATTGATTTTAACTATCCTTCCAGTGGGAGAATAGAGGCAGACATTAGGCTTGATGGACAGAAAGATATACAGAATTTATATCAGTATGTGCTAGCTAATCCTCGTATTTCTTTGGTGACATAAAAACAAGAGACAGCTAGCCCTGCAGCCCATCATCGGCGCAAATGTTCTGTACTTAAATATTTCATTGCAATTTGGGGATCTCGACTTCAAACATACTCGCCATGTACAAGTGTACTCTTGTTTTCTTGTTGTCAACTGGGCAAGTGCATCTGTTTTTTTGTGCTCCTGTATACACCTCTGTCACAAATCATGGACCAACAAATCTTCTGAACATACCAACACAAGATTTTACAATTTGTAATAAATCATGATATTCCCAAGGGTTTGTTGTTACTTACTTTCGTGTTTGTATATGGGGCCTCAAAAATTCCAACTGCTTTGCATATCGATAATTCGGTGGACCGTCCTCATCCAAACCATTCCTAAATTCACTTTGCTTTTTTTTGAACTTGACAAAGCTATCCCTAAGGTTGATCCAACGCTTCCTCACTTTTGCTTCTGCAATGAAAAGAAAATGAAAGATACATGTACATATAGTCAGTGTGTCAATGCTGCACACTGGCATTGGTCCAACTGTCCAGGAACCAGTAAATCACTGTCGGACCAGTAACTTTTTCAGGAATGGACCAGTAAAAAATGGAAAAATTGGGTACCTACTGGTCCGACAGACAGGTAGGTAGAGTAGAAATAATGGGTTAGTGTGCATCCCTGCATATGTACACATATTAACAGGGTGGTGGCCAAGTGGCCTAGGTCTACCAGAAGTGGATGTCATGCTACCCAACACTACATTTTTGGTGGCACAATTTGGCCAACAAAACATTGAGAGTGTGTAAGCATACATTTTTCTTTAAATGTGCTTTTCTCATCCAGAAAAAGGGAGAACTTATAACTCAGTACTTCACAATTGTATGCATTCCACCTAGCTGCCTCAAACAAGGTTGCAAAATAGTATTTATGGCCAAACCCAGTCTATTCTATAAACTCTTTTCTTTTTATCTTCCCTCTGAAGCTGATCCATCCAACAACAGAAGTAGGTATACCCTATGTTGAATATAACAATTTCATGAATATGAATATGTGGTGTCAAGAAGGATCATGTTTATGCTACCATTCAATATTGGATGTGTACGACTTAGTTTAGTTACAGGAGGCCTACTTGGCATTTGAGGCCCTTTAACATACTTAAAACATGATATATTCGTGGCATGAAATTTTCGTGAATTGGAGTCCACGGCCTTTTTCGCGGCATGACATTTTTGCGAATTGTCACTGGCATTCAATGCATACAGTGTAGACAAGAACTTTAGCGAGCATTCTAATTTCGCGAATCTTGGCGCTCGCCAAATTCGCGAAATTAAAATGCACGCAAACATTTGTTTTACAGTAGTACCTGCCAGTTTTCAAAATAGTTATCAAGGTCTGAAGTCATTTTATCATAAATTCATATATTCTTTTTACTTTTTTTTTAACTTCTAAGTCACAGAACGCGGTATTTGACAATTCATCATACCTTTAATTTTCACATAATCATTGTTTGTTTTACTCTGTCTTTTTAATGTTTTATCCCTTTGTGGCATTTTTATAAATGCTTTTCTTTATTTTTTTGGGTCACCACAGTCACTGTCAGGCCAAAAAAAAAAAAAAAAATATGATGGTTTCATTCAGGCCACCAAAAAGATAATGTTAAGCCTTGCATATTACTTAACATCACTAAAACTACAAGGTCACTTTGATTCTGTTTTTTAGTCTTATCAGGGAACTTGCCATGGGAGACCTCGTACACCACCATCTCTTACAGATTTCGTTATAGATGGTCAACTGTGAACTTCATTGCAGCTGACATTTGTGACATACTGTGGGAGATCCAAAGTTATTTATTGGGATTGGGGTCTTTGTATGTGGATCTTATTCATTCATTCATTTATCTATTTATCTATCTGTCTAAATTCTGCTGGAATCTGATACAAAATAAATCAATCACTTTCCCATGCCAGTTAGAGCAATGGAGAAATACTGTGGTCCTATTCACAAACCATGATGATGACATTTAACTACACTCATATATGTACTT
This sequence comes from Diadema setosum, assembly GCF_964275005.1. NCBI lineage: Eukaryota > Metazoa > Echinodermata > Echinoidea > Diadematoida > Diadematidae > Diadema > Diadema setosum. The sequence goes on along the minus strand of NC_092688.1, from coordinate 42,934,676 downwards.
GTTTAACACACAATACTTAGTGTATGCACTCAACATGAAAACCTATACAATATTATGCAATTGTAATTACATTAAAGGAAAACCCAACCCAAATGTGGATTGAGTGCAAGCAGCAACATTAGTAGAACATACCAGTGAAAGTTTGAGGAAAAATGGACAATCGATGCAAAAGTTATGAATTTTTAAAGTTTTGGTGTTGGTACCACTGGATGAGGAGACTACTAGAGGTTATGATGTCATGTGTGGACAACAACATAAAGAAAATATGAAGAAAATTCCACAAAAATTAACTTTTCTAACATAATGAAAGAGCACTTGACTAACCACTTTCAGAAAGCAGTAGGATTAATTGCTACCCTTGACATATGTATCAAGTTGATGGAATGTGTAATTTTCATGAAAAATGAATTTTTGTAGAATTGGTTAATACCAAGTTTCATGTTCGTTCACTTGTAAAAAGCTGCATTTTTTAGTCAAATTTGAACGCCTTGACATTGCCTCCACAGGATTCCTCCAACACCTTTTAGGCATAGGCACGTAATTGCCAATAAATGAAAATGGGCCTGCTAACTTTAAAAAAAAAAAAAAAAAAAAAAAAATCGAGGCTTAGGGGAAGGGGGCAGGGAGTTTTTGGATACTTTGTTAGGTAAGCACTTTCAAAATCCATTAGTTTGCTTACCTGGTTCACCCAATTTCATGGAAATCTTTGCCCAGATCTCACTCTTCAAATCATAGTTAGTGTATGACTTGCATTTCTTGTTGTAGAGGCATGGGTATCTCTCCACCTCCGTAATTAAGACATCCATGTCTACCTAATGAAAAAAGAAGATAATGAAAAGAAGTGTTCAAGACTATCATAGTAACAAGTGAAATAATATTTCACACAAACATGAGCACTTGTCTAATAATTGTTAATTGCTTACTGTGAAGCTTATCTTTTTTTCATTTGATTAGAGATGTCTTTATCTGAACTTTGTAGAAAGTTCCAACGATTACAATGTCACTTTTACTGTTAGCCGCAGGTTACTTTATATACTGGGCCTTCCTGCAAAACCAGAAATATTTGCGCATGAAACTTTCGCAAGTGGCCACTTTCATACTACTGGTACCGTATGCATTATGTAAAAAAACAAAAAACAAAAGACAAAACAAAACAAAACAAAACAAAAACTTTGTGTGCATTTTTCTGTCGTGAATCTTGGTTTCTCGCTAAATTTGCGAACATTTCATGCACACGAAAATCAAAATGTATGGTTTTAAAGAAGATCTAGTAACTACACAATTTAACCTAGCTCAGTGAGACACCACACTGCTTTTTGCAGGCTGTGGAAAACAGAAATTTTGTGCAAAGACTTGGGGTATTCATCATCATTTATCAATTTCAGGTCATGTAAGGTACACACACCATGTAAGGAATGAGAAACCTCCCGAGATTCATCAGAGACTTCCAATCTTTTTAAATTTCAGATCATAGGAGATATAACCCGTATGCCATTAATGTGTATCGGGCAACTACCCCCAGAGGGCAATTACCCCCCCCCCCCCCCCCCCCAGCTAAATACATGTACTGGTTAGTGGTAAGTTTAGAGTAAAAATTAGGATTAGGTTTAGGTTTTAGGGTTAGGGGTTTGGGTTAGGGGTTTGGGTTAGGGTTAGGATTACGTTCAGGATTAGGATTAGGATTAGGACCAGGGGAAGGATCCAGGGTAATTACCCAGGGGGTAATTGCTCCAGACCCCATTAATGATGTAATAATTGTAAAATAAGTATGCATAGGCTGATAATGAAAATAGTCCACCATGCATACACTTTAAAAGTTTCAACAATGGAACACAAGTTTTGTGATCAGCACTTAGAGACATTGCATGGTTGAGCATAGTTTTTCAAGTCCCATCAATATATGCCAGCATGTAATGTTAATGACAATGTGCCTTCCAGATCTAACTGCAACCAGCCCGAATGTACAGCATTCGGACTTCAAATTGTAGGATTTGGGGTCTTGTACGAGGTAGTATCGCCCCTTAATTCCAACTTAAGCACTAAAAATTGCTTCAATTTGAATACATACTGATGTAGTCCAATTAATTGTTGACAACACGTATCTGGAAACATTTGGTTCCTCTAATACTGTAATAGCCCCACCCTTTCTGTCAAATTGCTGACTTTAAATGATTCGGTCAAGAGGAATCTGTGAGAACGACAGCTACTTTTCAATGGATTTGAAACCTGTGAGCATGCATTTCGATTCCAGCTGGAGTACAGTGTAGAAACAACTAGCCTTTTGACAAGGTTGACTGTATTGCGTTGCTTTCTGGGCGAGTGAAGAAGCTATCCCAGCCAAGTGTGACATTGTGAGAGCAAAAGGGCCTTGTCAAAAGGCAAAAAACATTGTGCCTTCCCAAAAGGCAAAAAACATTGTGCCTTCCATGCATATTCATATCACAATGTGCCATGCAAAGGTTGTTTTGAAAAAAGGAACGGAGAGATGGATTCATAGAAAAACGTCTTTTCAAGACCATGGGATCAGTCCGGAAATGAGCAAGTGAACGGTAGTAGGAATGACTTAGATAGAAAATGTAGGTTAAGACTTACTGTATGTTATGAAGGCAGTGTATACAACCACACGCGTGTGTCTTTACCATCCAGCCACACGAGTGTGGTTGTAGCCATGGCCCAAGTTGCTGGATACAGCCACACTCGTGTGTATAATGTACTGTACTATGTACATATCCACAAACGCGTAGCGGGAATGTGTGTGTGGCCGGCCACATCAACACGCGATCATGCACCACTGCAAAGCAATGAACATGAACCTGCCTCCTAGATTAATCCCATTTAATATTATCACACCATCTAGACAAATTTACTTTTTTTTTAATTTTTAACTTTATTCTCATTTTCTTGATTTGATGAGGTAAATTTAAAGTTATAATTGATTTTGATACATCGTGTCGTTATTGAGACTTCGCCTTCGTATCGTTCGTTCGGGTACTCGCAAATCGCGCATCCACGATCCAGCGTACACAGGCAGCCGGCGCACGAGTCCGGGTCCCTCCTGTGGCAGGCGGCACAACTGCGCTGGCTAGGCTGCAGCTGCACTGAGCGATCGCTAGCACACCACCAGCAGTTTAGCGATGTCAATCCAACGTCCCCCAATTTAGCGGCAGCTGTAACTTTGCTATTAATTCTAAACCCATCATATCAAGCAAACAAGATGAGAATGGAGCGAAAAATGTATTTGTAAAATAGCAATATTAAAAGGTATGAAAATGAGGTTACTTTCCAGGGGCCGCGGAACGTTTTTCAGTGTGGGGGGGCTGCGGGACCGGGGGGGCAAGGTCAAGATTTGTGTTTCTCTTTCATCGTACAGAAACAGCACTCTGTTTGACATGGGGGGGGGGGGGCTCCAACAGATTAAACTGTGACTCAGTAGGTTCTACTTCTAGTTAATAGTTCTAGACTCCTAACTTAGAGTCAGTGTGAGCACCCCGCACGCACCCCGGGGTTATTCCAGGTTCTTATTTCTATCGTTGGATTGTCTAGATTTAGAGAGCTCTATGCCTCTAGGTGAGACTAGGTCCTACGCCTCTCGGCATGCCTTTCAATATCATTGGATTATAGGGCCTTGGTATAACTATAAACACGACAGATTTTAATTCAACAGCTTCAACAGCAAGAACAGCTAGTTGAGGCATTCGCCATTGTTACTGTTACCGTTGGCGTTACATAGCCGGTGCGGTGGCGGTGGTAGGCACAACTTATCTCGTTTTCAGAATGGCACTCACATTTTACAATATATGGGACTATTACCAGGTACGATGAAAACAAGAGTCCCTCCCTGGCTTGGGCCTGATATGGAGTGGAAATAAATGCGAGTTTATCTAAAAATATCCCGAAACAAGTTCCACTATTTATACTTTTCAATGCACATGAAATGCACACAAATCAAGAAATTTAAGAATCACTGCACTGAAGGATGAAAAAATGTTCCAATTCATAATATTACTTACGTGATGAAGAAAGCTAGCTACGCTTGCGTCCAAAATTACCGAATATGCGTTAGTTACGCCTTGCCTGCGCGGCGAGCCACAGGCGGACGTACACCGACCGGCGCCCGGCTGGCGCGGCGGGCATGACCGCTCGACCAGCGCAGCTGCTGCTAGACAAACGCCGTCCAATCTGAATACTGTATGCAGACTGTGCCCTGCTCACGACAGACCAAGAGATGGCGCAAATCCTCTTCGATTAGCAGCAGTGCACAGCATGCATCAAAGAGATTTTCCCAAAGAGGTTCTGGGATAGAACCTCTTTGGATTTTCCCCAGCGAGGAGATAAAATCTCTTTGACATTATTGCATTCATTCGGGGCGTTGCTCTCACCTAGAACCAGGGAGGTGAGTTTCAACCCCTGCTAGAACTGAACTTTTCACACGCTTCCGTATTCAATCTAAAATAATCTATTTGGAGACTATAAGCCAGCTCGTGATTAGCTCACGTGCACATTGGTACAAATCACATTGATTTGTATTGATCACAGTGGCTAGTTATTTTCTTTAAATTTGTTATGTGCTTGTAAATATCTGTAAATAAACTGTATTATAATGTAAATAACACAGTCTGCAAGAATCTTCAGCCTATTGAAGGAGGCGGACTTTAACAGAAGAAGAAGAAGAAGAAGAAGAAGAAGAAGAAGAAGAAGAAGAAGAAGAAGAAGAAGAAGAAACATTTCCTTTTTCTCGGTTGGTTGGTAAGGCACTTCACACGTTTTGAAATTGACAAATGCATATAAAGCTTGCAACAATGGAATTCATGTTCAAACAAAGAATGAACTTGCGAACCTGGGAAAGCATTATTTCTTTGGATTCTGTTAATCTTGCTAAATTCCCCGCCCGGCTGTCTGGTGGATGTGTTGGCAAACTATAGAGATTAATACTTGTCACTACGGCTGGCAAAGCACCATTAATATAAGGATAACATGAATAGGTGTGAGGATTTTAGTAGCTTTTAACAGTTTGCCGGGGGGGGGGGGGAATATCTGACAAAACTATTGGCGGTAAATTCTGAATCCAGGTAAACAAACGTTCAATCAAGGGGGTTCAAGCGATGGAGTAACAACAGTGTTATTCCCTTTGATCCATGTTCGAAGCCGCCGCTTAAAAATATTTGAAGCATGTGCCAAACAGGATCTGCCGCGCAGATACGAAGACAATTGACTCGTGTCTCATTGCATAATCACCAGCAACTTTCAAAGGAAGATAATGTTATTGTGATGGTAATTACTTTTCGCTATCCCTTCATATAAAAGGTAGCTGGTACTGACACGAGGATGCGCGAGTAGAAATTGAGCAAAAAATGCTGAAATGAAGATTAAAATTACTCGACTGGGCATTTGCGGGCACTAAATTAATATATCTATCAATAAAGATTTATACTTGAAGATTATTCCATATTATTTTCATTACTTTGGGGAAATTAAGTCGAAAAGTGATAAAACCAGCTTTCCAGGATGGTAGAGTTTTAAATATTTTCACATGATACAGCTCTGATTTACACTTTTGCGCAAATTTCTGGACGGAATTGACTTTTGTTTTACATGCTTTATCATTAAGTGAAATTTCATTCATTTAATAGATAAATAAGCAAAATATGGCCAAAATTATGGTAACGTTCAAAATGAATCTTCAGATTGCTCAGCAAGACGGCATCGAACATCGATCATCAAAGGTACAAGTGCACCACCTTTGGAATTCTTTTGCACATCAATAAAAATCTGACAACTGTTTGAATATTACAGCCAGTTGGAACTCCATGTATAAAACCTCCTTGGTTCAATGGGCCTAAAGGAACAAAATTACATCAATTCATCTGGACAACTCGGTCATCCCGAGGATTTCCTCGACGACTGACTCCGAACAACAACGTCGCTGGTGCGTCTGCGCCGATTGGCAACATCGCCTTATTCCCGCCATCAAATCAGACGAGCTGATGAAGCGTCCAGGATCAGACGTGAAACCGTTCTCGGACTTAAAACAGAAAGTGAATTGATTTAATTTGGTACCGTTATTAGACAAATGCTTCATGCAACCTCACGGAGACCAATGGCTTACAGGGCTGGCAATGATGTGGTGAAGTAGCGGAAATGTCTCCGCAACATAGGAGACGTCTCGGAGAAGTCCCCGCGACTGCCTGCTATGGCGATTTACACGCGACTTCTGAGCATTTTGTATTTATTGCACCATTGTGCTTTTTAAGAAGAGATGCTCGAATATTCTAAACAGAGACAAAATAATACTAATGGTTTTGTGATCCCTTGGCAATGTTTTTTCTCCCCCCCTCTCTCTCTTTATGTCTCCTATCGCTGTCGAAGGGGTAGCTCTGAAAGGAATGGGGGCTATACGAGTAAATACTTTTCTCCTTCCTCTATATATTCCATACGTCCCCTTCCGCCCCCTTTCTATTCCCCTCACCCTCTCTTCTCCTCCCCTTAATTCTCTCACACCTCCTTCCTCTCGACCCTCCCTCTCATTCTCTCCCCTTTCCCTTCTTCTTCCCATAGGCCTATCCCCCTTTTCAGTAGGTTTACAATTTCTATCATCTGTGCCCCTTTCCCAAGTGTATAGGCCTATGCTGCAGTGTAGGCTACATTGCTGTTCCCTTAGGTAATGGAAGGTGGGTATAGGAAAGTGATATTTGGTTCAAAGACATGGATCAGTGGAAGTGTTTCTTGTAAGCTTCTTGCGAATTACTCTGCGAACTAAATGCGGGTCTATACATCCAATCAAAAGATTTACAAGAAAACAAGCAGACTTCCGCCTCAGATTATTAAACCATTGACATGCACCACTGATTAAATTATTCATTATTAGCAGCTATTGATAACAAATTAGAAATCGATTTTCGCCTTCCACTGTTTTCTACAGCATGCAATATAAATTATTCTCTTCCTCATTATCGCTTTTCACCTCACGCTCCTTTCTGCATGTAAATTATGTATTTCCCAAAATAACATTTCGTTTCAATCCACCTGAAAAGTCAGGGCCTTCCAAGAAAATAAAAAAGTACAGTGTATCTATTATTTCTCGATATGGCAACCTCCTATATACTTGTCCATCTTAAAAGTCACTTAAAATCTACCCTATACACTCCAAGAAGAATAGGTTCATCTTTGCATCTTTACCATTATAGTGTCACACATTTCAGACCAGAAAGGTCTGAATGGTGCAATGTTGAACCTATATTTCCTAGTTTCAGTGTACTTTCTTTTGTTTTAGAATATCTAAACTCAACTTTTTGTTGTCTTTCAAAGACGAATATTGCTTTATAAAATTAGGATTACAATTAATACGAACTTTCCGTATTTTCTCTTGTCAGATTATGCATCAAAAGTACAAATTACCGAAGGCAATAAACATGTGATAAAAATAAGATACAATGTAGACGTGAATAGACACGACATATCACCTGTGAAACTAAAAACTTAACATACTGGAGAAAGATTAGGCCTATCCCATCCACATGGACTAGGAACTTCATTTGCATACAGCGCAAGAGGAAAAATTAATCCTTTAAAATCTTCCCTTTCAGTTGCGCCTAGTTCAGGTAGAAATGACCTCATCCTTTCTTTCCCGGTCTGTGGACAACGCCTTTTACAGATTGAGGGTTTCTTTGCTTTCTTCGACTGCCTCCATTGTGGACGATTACGTAAGTCCACAATAGCTTCTCCATCACTTTCATTGTCCCGCGATTTTCGCGCTACGCATCACCGACCCCAAGGCTGTCCCCCTAATACATGTACCAAATTCGCCATTACACTGCGTCCCATCTTGAAGTCTCTGCCATGTCCTGGTACTGAGCTATTGAGGGAATTGTGTGCTCAACACCGTTACGTACCGTCTTGCTCTCTCTTGCATATATCCGGATTATGCCTGAGACAGCCGTAAAAGCTCTTCAGACGATGATGACGAGCAGCAAGTGGGTTGAGTAGGTGCACCAGTTGAGTAACGAGAGCGCCATATACTGTCGCATCTGCCAGGTATCGAGATTTCGAAGTTCACCCCGTTTAGGCAACACGGGTCTAAAACCATCGACGCATTGGCTTCACGTAACTGTGTAACATCTGGTAGACGCCATTCTGTAAAGCTTTAGGATTAATCACCACTTAACTACAGCATTGGTTAAGCGAAATGTTTTCTGGAGTGTGATGTTTGCCACTTGCTTCGAGTAAGTGTGACCCATTTGTCTTCTTCGTATTTAATTGTCTGCGGGTTCATTACGCCATTTGAGGAGAGGAGAAAAAGAAGTAGGGGCAGTTGGAAGCTGACTCACGTCTGATCTTTTTATCTAATGAAGACAGGGTGCCTGCTCTAGCCGCCGGACCTAGTCACCAGCGAACGTAAACTCCACCTGTTCTGCGACTGTGCCAAACCTGCCTGCGGGTTAGGCATTAGTTGATTAGTCCTGATCGCATTCATTTATTTATACATTCTAGACATTCTTTGAATCATGTATTCGAGGACTAAAATGTGCAATGTTGTGGCCTCGTCGTCGGCCATGTTTCTCACCGCATTTCTCGTGACCACCATGACGGCCACTCCCAGCGAAGCCCAAATCGTGGACCAGTTCGACATCAATTCCGGCATTTGCACCTCCTTATCACCGGGTTACGCAGCGACACCACAAACGTCGTCGTCGAGTCCGTTCACGGTTTCGCCCTCCACGAATATATATTCAGCTGGCGGATTTTTGCAATGTGAGTAATGTTCCATATTCTCGTTATTTGTGTAATTTAATGGTAGATAGCTAGGATTTTAACAAGTCATCCGGCCTCTTTTTACAGTAATTTTCTTTTTAGTTTTGTACCAGTGACCGTGAAAATACATTTCAAGTGACAGAAATTATAAGGTATAAAACAAGATATATCAAATTTTACTTTTAGAATTTGGCTTCTTCACGCAGAAGCATGAAACAAATCAAACCATATCACGAGTCACACTGTCAGATTTTATTAGGGTCCGAGGTTAAGAGTCAGTTACCACCACCACCACCACAATCACCACCACCACCACCATCATCATCATCCTTCATCATCATCATCATCTGATGGGTATACAGTCATGAGGAGAGTCAGAGCGCATACAGACCTGTGAATTATCGTCATCTTGTTTGTTTGTTGGTTTGTTTGCTATGGTTCTAGATGAGCCAGAGGAACGTAGTTCACTGAATAATCGTGCATTGTGATATTTCCATGCACTTTCATCTTTTTTAATGAAAGACGGTTGGTACCGATTAATCCATGGTTTGCACGGAGTATTTTTCCTCTGTATTAATGATAGTTTTTGTCCATTATGTCAATAGAATGTTTCGTAAACATGTAATTTGGTCTGTCAAGTTTTGTAGAAAAAGGAAATGTTTGCAAAAAAGAGCAAAGACAGAAAAAAGTCCGCCTCAACGAGACCTGTCGTATTGAGATGTTTTGAAGTTAAATAATTTGTTCTAGCTACCTAGGTAGACCTACATTGTATAGTCCGATTCGGTTTGAGTGCTGTTTTCGGTTTATGTCTCAGCCATGTATAATAAACAGATGTGCTTCAGCATGCCTGACAATATAAATTTATGCATCGACATCGCAAAGCACCCGACTGCATAGACTTTTTTTAGTATAGGAGATGCTGGTGGGAATCCTATCCGGACTTAAAAATCTATTAAGTCATTGTTAATCCTTACAAAGGCACTTCCTTCATCATTAGGCCAGTTTTTAGTCGACGGAGTGTTAAAGCCTTTTCATGAACTTGTGCGTGAACGTGAAAGGCAATGCGACCCAATGAGGAATGTAGTTTTTGCATAATTCCAGCTGATCAAAGGCGTTGCCTAATACTGACGAGTGAAAATGCATTCCTGTTGTATTTGCAGGGCGGTGGTCACCCTCCCACCCCCTTTGGGTATTAGCTTAGCATGTCCTTACTCTATACAAGCGCGGCATTGGGTGTGTGGATGTTTTGTTTGTGTTGGAGTGAGCAGGGCGTGCACGCCATTCTGATCATGGTAAACTCGCGTTGGGCGCACATTCGCGTTTTAACTCCCTATACATTTGACAATGGTCATTTCATGTAACACTGAATAATAATCGATGCATTGTTTGGAGCCGAAAGACAATGAATAAAACTGCATTGTGTCCGAGGCCACTTGCTATTTGTCTTACTTAGATTTGTTACCTTTCTCTCTCTCCCCCCTCCCCCCCCCCCCCCTCGAGGAAGAAGGGGGGGGGGAGGGGGGGTTGAGAACATAAGAAGCCACTCTGGCTTCTCAAGGACACATTTTTGACAGCTTAGCATGTCTGAAGAGTCGCCTTCAACGTAAAATGACGGCTGTTACAAAACCCTGAAACACAGCAGAATTCCAACCAAAGACACAACGGCAGAGCTAAACGCACAATTATCATCATAACAACATTACAATACACAGTGAGTTAAAACATCCTACGGATTGCGCATTAGTTTACTTTCATCCAAACTGTAACGTATACATTAAATGGAAACGTTTTATATTATATGAATGATATTTCATTATATTTCGTTATATTTCTCTTCTCCATACCTTTTTATATTCAACTCGTGACAGTCTGCATATACATGTATCTCTGTTTGTTAATAACGAAAACATTCATGATGAAATTTTGTTGTTCTATCCCGAAACTGTAAAAAGAAGAAGGAGAAAGAAAAACAAAAGGGCAGAGGAAAAGAACCCCAGAATACTTATATACCTGGTAATCAGATTGACTTAAACACTGAACAAAAGGGTGTCTTTTTTTTTCTACTAGTATATTGGCTAAAGCATCAGGGGGCATTTCATGAAGGAACTTGTCGGATAAAATGTCCGACAAGTCAATTATATCCGACAAGTTCAGAGAAATCAGCCAGTCAGACGAAAGAATTTCTCAAAATTTGTCGGATATAATTGACTTGTCGGATATTTTATCCGACAAGTTCCTTCATGAAATGCCCCCCTGGAGTACTGTTTCTTGTTTCCGCTCAAAATGGTTTGTTTTTATTTCCACAATCTGGGAGCTCAAGTTTGAGTTTTTGTGAGCAAAAGTCAGTGATGAAAGCTAGCTGTACGAAATATCCAAGCTGGACTTTGACGTCGCACAAAGTTTTAATTCTTCAAATATCCATCATAATATAAAAGTTCGGGTACGACGAGTTTGATCTCTTTGCAGGAAGTCGCGAATGCTTGCATAGGTCCAGCCGTGTTTGTGACGTAAGAATGGCTGGTATTTGGGGGATCGTTGTCTGTGTTAAACGCAATATTTACAGAAACCCATTGTGAAAAGAGTCTCATGTAAACACGAGGGCACGTTTGGCAACAAGCAACTAAAAGCATAATTTCCACTCGTTGAAAGCCATGCATCTTCTCTCCGTTTGATCACCCCTTCAGCCAACAGCAGATTACTCATTTACGACGGAAAATGCCAGGAAAATTGACGAGCCATGAAACATCTTACGGCACTCTGCCGTATAAGATCATTATTCATTTTAAACTCTTTTGTTGACATCAAAAACTGTGTCTGTGTTCACAATACACTCTCCGTGATACTATCATCTAGAATTAATGCAACGTGGGCATCTAAGCGTAGTCATAGAACGAGAGAGAGAGAGAGAGAGAGAACAAAGTTTCATATTAACTCGATAGTAATTACACTTAAAAGGGATGGTATAGTTTTGGTTGAGATGGTGCTTCGGGTTTTCATTGTTTTATGATTTTATAATAAGCCAGTTCGGGGTTAGCTCATGGGCACATCGGTACAAATGACCTTTCTTCTTTCTCAGTTGATTAGGCACTCCACGAGTTTTCAAGCGAGAGAAGGTATTTCAGCTTACCCGACGTAACAATTTATGGAATTCATCAGTCATGCTCAAACAAAGAATGAACTTGCGTAGACCAAGTGACCAGAATGATCCATCAATTAGCACTTTTGAAAGCATCCATTTCATTATTTCTCATTGAATGTATTAACAATCTTTTTCTATTGATATTGTCAAATTCCGTTTTTGCTGTCAGGTGGATGTGCTGGCAAGCACCACTCATAATGATCACTTGAATAATCATTACATCACAGATGCTTATCTCAGTGAATAAAAAACCAACATGCTCTGCCGGTACTGATGACCTTTTTCTGCTCATGCTCAAAGTGGAACCCCGAACTGGCTTATTTTTGTTATAATCATAAATCTGTTTTTTTTTTTTATATAACAGTGTATAATAAGAAACATCTTAAGAAATATTTTCGGGCATATTGCAATTCTTAGAGGAGTTCAAAGTATATCTGATGAAAGCTGGTTTAGAAATGGCTGAGATATCCAATACAAAGCTACCCTAATAAATCACAGGCATTTCAAAACCGCTTTCCATCAAAATAAACTTTGAATTGCAACTGATTGACAAATTGCCCTACATCGACGTAAATAAGCGCTGAATTGATCAGTGATTTTTAGTAGTAGCCATGATAAAAAAAAAATATCATGGGCGTACATACTTATTTACGTCGATGTAAGGGCAATTTGTCAATCAGTTGCAATGAAAACATCTCGACGGAAGAATTTCATGAATTTGAATGAAAACTTTGAATCCCTCATCTGTATGCTCTTCAACATTTTCACAAAGTAGTTTCTAGGTATCTTGCAAAAAGTTAAAAACTGAATCATCATCTCAATCTTTAAACGTTGATTCTGACATCGGCTGTGTTCTGCACCTGCAGTTTACCTTGAAATCACCGGTAACTCCGAGACGTACCGCGGCCTGATACTCCAATCTCGCGTCGTCGGGTCCAGCACCCCTGTAGGTGCCTTCTTTGTACCCGACGGTTTCGGCCTGGTTCCAGCCTCATGCAGTAACGCAGCAGACACTGTCACCCACTCTGATAGCAGCGAGAAGGCGAACTCCATTCAGATCCTGTGGCAGGCTCCTTCCTCAGACATCGGCAACATTCAATTTGTGTAAGTTCCCGCCTAATTTTCTTTGTCCCAAGTTAGCAGACGACACCTCAACCCTCTTGTTCAAACTCCACATGCATATATATGCAGATATACAGTGTATACATAAGCCTCTCAAAAAAGTTATGCAATTCAGATTTGAGCCTTACATTTTATTTGTTTCTTTTCTATCATTCTTCTAGCAGAACTTTTTTGAGACGGGTATATGTGTATATATTATCTCATATGTCCATTATAATACGATGATAGCCTTACAAAATATACGTTCTACATGTATCTATATATTTCTGAATTAATGTTTTTATGTATTATTTATTTATTTATTTATTTATCTATCTATCTATTTATCTATTTATTAGTTAATTAGTTAGTTATTGTTCTTTCTCATAGATTGATGTTGAGTTCGGCGACGAGATGACATAATGGTCTCGAAGGTGAATTAGGAATGTGATAACAACCAAATTTGATCGTACTTTTGCAAATGTCTCTTGGAATTATTGTTTAACTATGTGGTGCATGTCGTTACAAACTATACGGACACTCTCATGAAGTGAATTATCTAATATCATTTAGAATCATTGCACGTGGTTTGGTTGATATAATAACATTCAACGCATAAACATATTTAGGGTAGCAGCTAGATATCACCACAGACAGTTGGAAACTTTGTTTCACCACAATTTATCACCGCCAAAATGTTTGAGATGATCTAAATGCTTTGTTCATTCCTTTTTAAGTATATAACTACGTTAATGTTCAGTGCTGCTTTATTATCATGATAGCGTGAATAAAGATAACTATATTTGTGTATACTTGTATCGATTGTTCCGTTTGGCATGCAAAATCACTTTCAAAGAACTACTTAAAAGCATTTATGCATATCAATTGGATTTTCCGGAAGCAAAACAAAAATGAAAGGAAACAAATCACAACGCCGCAAACACCCGTGAAAAATATCGCGACAAATATTGAAGAATATCATCAAAGAATATGATATCCTTTGTTAATCAAGTTTCTCGGAAACCTAATTTGCTGGTGTCTCAACCATAATTGTCAACCTTTATCTTGAACCATCAGTGCAACTTTCGTGAGCAGCGAAGACAGGTACTGGGAACAGGTGAAGTCGGTTCCGATTTACGGACCAAGTAAGTACATCGACAGAAATCAATTGTGATCTCGATTTAATTTCTCTTCGACTGGCTTTTCGGCCTCAGTCATAGTATGTCAGTTGCCATAGCTGTCCATTTAGCACACGTGTTTTCTCGGCCAACTCGATTTAAACTTTGATGAATCGTTATTTGTCCTGAAAATAGAAACTTCATAATTATTGCTAACATTCGATGAGCATCATGTAAAATTCAGTTTCATTTGTCTCAGTTATGTGGCATATGTCCATACATAGATAGAAGCTTACAGATTAGCATATCCCATTATGAGGTGTGTGTCACGACATGCATACATTCACTCTTTATGGAGCCATCAAATTGAAACTCTCATTTCCCAAACTGAAACATACTTTGTATTATCAGACACACATTTATCAAGAATGTGTATCTGTCGCATCTCATACAGTAGTCGGAGATGGCACTAGAGGCAATATCACTCGCATAGTCCGTTACTTGGTTACGAAATAAGTTTATCATAGATATATGTTCCATAGAATTTCTCTTCACTTCCATCAGTGTTTACTGAGCAATCATGATTTCATTTGCACCTGTTCATTTCCACGTAGCATCATACTGTCGTGATAACGCGGGTGTGTGCCAAAATGGTGGAGTGTGTTACGACGACACGTTCAATGTGTTTCGCTGTGACTGCGCCGGCACGGGCTACACAGGACCGACGTGTCTCGTCAGACGTGAGTACGGCCCAACGAAATATAGGAAAGGCGCATAGTTAAAGGGGACCTCCGGATGATTTTCAGACTTTTACATTTGAACAACTATATATAAATCAAACTGAGTACAGAGTTGCAGAATTTATAGTGATTGTGATAAGGAATGAGAATGTTTTCAAAATTTATAACAAATTGCAACGAACAAGGATGATGACATGACAGCCTCACCATAAGAATGCATGAGTTGGGGCTCAAGGAAGCAGAACAAAAGAAGAAGGCATGCATAGATTTTTCACAGGTGAAGTTGTCGAGCAAGCGGTATTGTCATGAAATTACACTGTTACATTTCTGAAATATATGAGGCTCTGATGTCATCAGCGCTGTTCAGTGTAATTTGTTCAAGATTTTCAATTTATTGGTTTCTCTTCTCAAGGACCACAATAAATTCCACGAATCTGTACATGGACCTGTTGATTTATGTACTACATGATGTGAAATTATGAAAATCATCTGGAATGCCCGTTTAATACTCACTGTATTGATTTTGGTAGATCACAGATTGTGTAGATCACATTATTTGTTTACATCGCATGCTTTTGTCAGCAGGAAATTTAAATTTGATCAATATTGTGTTTCCGGTTTGGTTAATATTTCTGTCTTTGTACCGTTGGAAGTCGTGTATGCGATCCTGGGCAGGCTGCCGATTGCAACTTTTTCTATCATCTATAGATGACGACATAAGGATCTGTTCTTCTAGAGAACTAGATTTCACGCTAGAGTGTCCACTTCTTTTCCACCATCCATACATTGCATTTTCCAGTCAAAGAATGACTCGTCAATTACATAATATTTCCGTCGAGATTTTCAACTGATGGATGATACAATTATGTATGTATATAATTAAAAAGGGTGTGAGGTAAACCTAATGTGTAGATATGACGAACATTGCTGAAAAACTTTATTAACATTGTGATAAACATTCTGTCATCTTTTGACAAATAGGACAATTGATATGATTATCTATTTATGTATAGATAACCTAGAAATCACCTTAAAGTCGACGATAACTATTTTGTCCTGTTCAAGTTTACCGATGCCCATCGATGTCTGTCCACGAATAACGATTCCACGGTAATCGCTCTAGTTCGATTCCGTGCTCGATTATAAGTGTATAAACAGTAACAACTCGAAAGTCTCCACTTTTTTTTTATAATCAATAGTCACGGTTATCACATTTTTGCTAATTTTGTCTGCGTCCCTATTTCCCGCCATTTTTACACCTAGTGACGACATGCGAGGACGCGCCATGCCAGAACGGAGCCCTGTGTTTCAACGCGGCAAACGGGCAGGGATTCTTCTGCCAGTGTGCATCCGGCTACCAGGGAATCACGTGTACTGAGTCAGGTATAACGAATGCTTAGTCTTACTATAGGTTTTCCCATCCATTTTCGCACTTTTGTCATTCAATTTCAAAGATTTATTATTCAATTTCGTCCTGAGAAGCACGTGGAACGCATATCCAAACTTCAATTTCGTCAGTTGTCATGGTAATTCGTTTTTCGTCAAACATTTTCGAAGACATAGCATTCAAAATCGTCAATTGTCATTCAAATTCATCCTTCCCGCTGACGGATCGCAGAATGTGAAGATCAAAGTCGTTTTTGTTCACACAATTTCATGAATTTTTCATTCAAATCAGCCAGATATTGTCGTATGCGAGACGGTACGTCTGTTTGTATCAGTGTGTACTCGGATGGCTTGTGTGTGTGTGTCTGTATCTGCGGTTCTTTGTGTGTGTGTGTGGGTGGGGGACACTTGTGTGTATGTTAACTCCTGAATGTAAAATGTGAACGGTTACAGAAAAAAAATACATGAATGACTGGGAAATCACACCGGATAGAGATATGAGACGAATGAATGAAAATTTAACGAAAATGATTGATAAAAGACGAAATCGATCCTGCTGTTTTGAGTGCTGCGAGTGAGACTGACGAATTTGAACTGTAAATGACGAAAATGTATGCCAAATGACTAAACTGAATGGACTTTATTTGAAAATGAACGACGAAAGACGAATTTGAAAGTAAGATTGGCCTATTCCCGACATCCCGCGACGAAATTGAAGTAAAAATTTGTGAAATTGAATGGAAAAAAGTTTGAAAATGAATGGGAAAACCTATAATAAAGGCATTTGTGTCACGTGAACTATATCCTTTAATAACACTGCAAGGAGTTGTATATCTGAAGAAGTGTATGAATGCATCTTCCAGATCACTGCCAGACGTTTTGTTTTCTTTTGTACGGTTTGCGCGTACAAAAACAGTACACCACGTTGCCTCCGATATAGGCCTACGTTGCATGAATTCGACCAACTAAAAGAACTTTAGGCGCGACCAGACTGGCAAAAATTCGAGAAGTTTAAGATCGCGAGATCTCGAAGGTTTGCCAGTGTGACCGCAAACTTCCCGCGAAACTTCCCGCGAAACTTCCCACTCCAAATTATAGGGATATTTCCCCTATGCCACCCTCGCCAAACTTCTCAATCTTTTCCCAATGTGACCGGAAGATAAAATATAGCGAGGTCTTCGCGATCTTCTCGATCTTTTGCCAGTCTGACCGCGCCTTTTGCAATCTTATATCGCAGCGGATTTATTTCACAATTATTATGTGTGATTAAAACACATCCAATTTGTAGACTCTTCGCCTGACAAATTGATAATCTTGTTGATTCAATACCATCATTATTACTAAATTCTATAGTTATCACAACTGTTAATCTACATTGCACGTATACATGAATTGTTACTGTTTTCCATTCTCTCTTGTTGTGTGTAGATTACTGTGATCCGAACCCCTGTCAGAATGGAGGTACGTGTAGCCACAACGCCCAAGGAACTGACTACGTCTGCGATTGCGGAGGACAATATGTGGACAAAAATTGCACCATTCTGGGTAAGTCGTTTTCATGCTATACCTTCTATGTCGTACATGTACCTATAGCTTTGAAGTTAGTTGACCCATCGGTGCGTGGTTATGGTATTGTGCCGTGTTCAATAATAAGTGCTTGTCAAATAGATCCAGCATTTGTTCACGATCAAAGAACCACACGTTTCAGTTTTCCGCCATGATATGGTTTATCTCTCATCAAACTTGGATATGGGATATTCCAGGTTTGTTTTTGTTTGTCTCTGAAAGTAAAGACATGGATGTGATCTTTTAATTCCTTCGTGGTTACAAGATTCTCATGACTGTTAATAATAGGGCCTGATAGTAATATGCTATAAGTTAGATAAGGTTCATGGTTACCATGCATGATTAGGTAATTTGATCTGCTCTCCAAAACAGTATTTTCACTTTTTTTATTCATCAATTTGAATTGATCAAATAATGTAAGTATACATTGTATCCTCTTCTGCATTCGTGATACCAAACTGTAATAGCGAGTACAATGTTATTCTATATTTGTATGTTGTGTTTCTTTGAAGATTATTGCGTGGGTACACCGTGCGCCAACGGACGGCCATGCAGTAACAACGCCGACGACACTGGCTTTGAGTGCGACTGTGGTACGGGGTACCTCACCGAGACTTGCGCTGTCGTCAGTAAGTTGTTTTGGGAAAGGTTAATTGGCTCTTGTCTCATAGGACGAGTATACTCCGCATATATAGGCCCCACTTTTTTCTTAATCTTAACAGTAACCATTGTCTTGTTAACTAAGTATGTTAAGGCTTAAATTAAACACTCAGAGTATCAATACTACGACAGTCCAATGATTAGGTGATACACTCTAATAATGGTTTTTGTAAGTTAACAAAGGAAAAAAAAAACTCGTAAACATAGACAAGTCAAGATGGATTCTTCAAACGTGGAAAAAAGTGAAAGAAAAGCCATTAAGAAAATTCAATGCAGAATTTGAGATGCGTCAGTGTAGTTTAATCAGAATGAACTACTTTTATACAGACAGTTCTATTGAACATGTTCTATTGAACAACTTTGTTTTGGACAAATAGAAGGTAATGTAATTTTTGGACCTGACATAATAATTTCCACGTTCTGTGTCCAATAGTTTCTGTTTGCATGCAAACACTATTTCATCTTACTTCTCACCTTTCAATGCTAGTAAATATGGATTATAGAGAAGAGAGAAAGAGGGGGGGGGGGGGGAAGGATAGTGGGTCTAATATGCTTCCTTTTTTAACCTCGATCTCTCGTTTCCCGTAGATCACTGCGATGGTGACCCCTGCCAGAACGGGCGACCGTGCAGCAACAATGCCGACGATTCGGGCTACGTTTGCAACTGTGGACCGGACTACCTCGGGGACAACTGCGAGCACAACAGTAAGATTCAATGAGAACTATCGGAAGCTGTAAAACTGTGAATGTCATCGTTTTACAGATTTGCAATCTTTCTTAGTCCTCAGATCGAAGACAGAAAATTGAAAAACAGATAATATCAATACTTACCGGAAGTTCATGGAAGAATAATACAATTTAAGTGAAAGTCGATCTTTCAGAAGGGATAAACTTCTCAATCATATTTAGTGTCATAATGATTATAAGATATATACAAGTATCGAAAACGATATTTCTTGTTGTCTCCTTTTCACAAGTCGTGTTTTGTTTGACAAAATTGATGTTTTTAACCATTCCCACCAGACTACTGCATAAACTTCCCTTGTCTGAATGGAGCATCGTGTGCCAACAACGCAGACAACACAGACTTTGAGTGTGACTGCACGGGTGCCACTGGATTTGAAGGGCCGACTTGCAATGACCGTAAGATTGATCGGATCATGAATTCACATCTCCTTTCCCTTTCGTAGCAATTGTGGTACTCCCCGCCTCAAATACATAATAGGTGTCTACTCCAAGCAAACAGCCAAATTTATACCACTGAAATAGAAATGACAATATTTCTTGATCGTGATTAGTGTTTCAGTCATCATTTTGTTGCATGTTACTAATTCATATACATAATTACGACAACGCGGCAATTATGATGATCACATTGTAATTACACTTTTTGTATATGCATTTCGTAAACTGCATGACGACATTATAATTTCTAAAAGTGTATGTAAAAAAGGAGACAAATCGATGAGAGAAAGAGGAGAGAGCGTGCAGACGCTTCAGATGAGGGAGTATTCGGACGATCATTCCAACGAAAATCTGCCATCAGGACCAACACTTTATATATGTATAAACACCACTGTAGGTGAGAACATCACTCAAATCTCACAAACAAACATGAGAAGATCCAGACACTTGCCAGAAGAAAAGAATTCAAAAGAACAACATACATACAAACATTAGAAAAATAAGATCATAACAATGTCATCAGAATAACTTATAGGGAATCCCCTCCAATTAACATCTATTATCCTCAAGATATCAATCTCACGATAAAATACTACTGCTATCAGAAGTTGTCTGAATGAGTTATACGGGTCTTGTCTGTTGATTGCCCAGAAAGGGGAAATACATGGTTATAGTATATTTCATAGCAGAAAAAGATGCACTGAAACTGATTGATAATTGAAATACTTTTAAAATCATCAGACATACATGGAAACTGCATTTCCTTACTCCTTTTTATCCGTCCCCATTCCCCCCCCCCCCCCAACAGCTATCATCCCTCCCCCATGCGACTCTTCGCCCTGTATCAATGGAGGAATCTGTGACGAACTCAACGGTGGATTTGCCTGCGCGTGCCCCCGTGGATGGATTGGAGTCACGTGTGAAATACAAGGTTCGTTAGCAATTCATTTAGGGAAGCAAACTTTTTTTTTTCTGCTCCCAGTGTCAGGGAACTATAAAATAGTCTCAATTCTTGCATCACATAGATTTATGCTGAATACATTACTTCATGTGGTCAAAGAACAAATCTCATTCCTTCTGTGACTATACTGTAGTAGTTAAGAACATTTCTGTTCTTCATTGTCTCCAGCTACATCTAGCTCTCTTCTCATTTTCACCTATCTTTAGCTTTGCTTAGACATGCAGTAGATTTTCCGTTGTCTGAATCGAAAAAACAAATAAACAACCAAACAAACACGTAAGCAAACCAGAAGTGAATAACTCCAAAGCAGTTCTATCAATAAAAGAACATTTTCGATTACAGATTCAACACAAATATACAAATAAAATAAGGTCTAATTTACATGGTAATCATGGTATTTAAGACATGATAGCTTTTGATCGAACAAAAAGGCGCATGTTCTCGTCAAACTGAAGCAAGCGACATATCAGAATGTCGCAGTTTGGCTGTTCTATGATTTTTTCCAACGCATGTGTGTGCATCCATAACCCAACTTTTCAGACTTCTGTGTGGACGAACCCTGCCAAAACGAGCGCCGGTGTTTGAACAACAATCTTAACACCAATTTTCGGTGTATATGCGGAAATCTTTACCTGGGACGAACCTGCGCTATCACGAGTAAGATTTAGCGACGTCAGGAAATAATTATATAATACGGTGTTCATAAATGTACATAATATATTGCACTTCACTCCGATTAATATATCTTCGTTTGTGCGTGTAACGTGAAAAAAAAGGTTATACTGTAAAATATGCTCCACTTTATGTATTTTAGAAACATCGTTTAACTCTCACCTTTCTTCACAACTTCACTCCACCATATTCATTTTAACATTCCGCATGCATGCTATTTTCATCTTTTATCCATTATTCACACACGAAGTCTATTCACAACACCGTTTCGTTTTACATTTCAGTTGTATTAACCACTGTGTTCGCAGAAACCGGGAAATGCAGGTGCAAGATTGTTGTATAATGTTCTCGTTCATCCTGAGTTTTTTTTTTTCTAACTCCAGATCTGCCTTGCGCGAGTTTGTGTGAGTGTCTGAGAATATTCATGGAGTGTGTACATAACGAAACTTGATTATCCGTCCTTGTTTCATTGAACTTATTGTAGCAGCCCTCTTTTGAAAGCCCTCCAATTTCAAACGGAGACAGCAAAATAAAATATGTATATATATATATATATAATATAAAGAGAATTAGTTCTCATATTTATGGACCATTGCTGCTTAAATCATTTATCATAACCATTATAATATTAGGAAGTGACTGTAAATTAAAAAAAAAAAGAAAACAAATTAAAGTGCCTCATAAACTTAACTTTCTTCTCTGTTTTTGAATTAGGCTTTTCAGCAATCGCTTGTGGAAAGAGATTTCCCTTTCTCATGGTCGTGTTGAAAAAGAGAACAACTGTAATACATCCGTACTTTATGTGTTTATACTTAATAAGTCGTTTCTGATATCATGATGACATCCCTTATTTCAAAATGAGTGCTGCTACATTTTTGTAATTAATTAATATCGGTGTAACAATGTCTTCATGGATTTTTGTTTGTTTTAATTTCATTTTCATCTTCTACATTGGTATAGGTTCTAGAAGAAGAAATATGCAAAATATATATTTTGGTTGGGTTGTATTCATGTTCTTTAATTTGCTCCATATCCAAATCAACAGGAAGTGTACTGCAAAATCTTGTCCCTGATCAAATACTTTTTAGCGTCATTTCCCCTTGGCATCTGCATATCATGATATATGCATCACGTAGTTTTCATTCTCTTTAGATTGTAATGATACGTGTATGCCACATACCCAGGAAAATCATCCAGACGAAACTTGGAGCACAACGTGGACGTCTCAATTCTGATCGGAACTATGTTTCTATTCCTAAAACTTTTTATCTATGAACTTAGAATAGAATAAGTTTCTATTCTCCTAAAAAAAAAAAGATGCATCAACCTGATTGCCGTCAAAGTCACTAATAATACAGCCTAAGAAAATATAAGAGAAAATTCCAGATTTTGATATGATTGCAATTCGCAATACACAGTGAAAAGTACCAAGAGAAAAAAAAAAGAAAACATCTTTTTCTTTTATTGTGATCATTCAGTGTATGATACGTTACTGTAACATCAATAACTGAAGTTCGATGTTTAATATTGTACTAATCAAAGTGTCGAAATTCATTCGCCCATTCAGATGTTAACGAATGCACTTAACAGTGTGAAACACATTTAAACTATCATCATTTGGTGGAATTAATACGTCTTAGAATTGTAACGCGAACTATTTACAACGATTTACGTAAGTTTAGTTTTCATGTGTTTCACACGAACATTTTTTTTTTGTAGAGAAAATAATGTGTCAGTCTTTGAACTTCAAACTTGCTTTCCTTGTTTCTTTGCATTGAAATAAAGTATTGATTAGTCAATGAATGTGCAATTACGAAACATACCTTATGCAGTGTTCAAGTTTTAAAAATATTTCATGATGTGGTGTTTAATATGCATATGGAAATTTTTTTTTTTAGTACCAAGACGACTTCAAGTATATAGTTTTATTCAGATGCCCACAACATCGTATCAGTAAGTTCTTCCAAAGTACCTTTGCGTACTATTCTCTATGTTAAATATGATTTCTTATATAAATATGTGCACAAACATTATATAGATGTATCACAAAATGACAATGCAATACTGTGCAATGCAATGTCTGCATACAGATGTAAATGAGGTAATTATCATTTCAAGTCCGGTGTTTCATAATGAAGGAGTATGTAACTTATTTCGCTGTGTTGCAACATCACGCGACTGTATTTTTAGATTACTGTGCCGACGACCCGTGCCAGAATGGGGGCGCGTGCTCCAACAACGCTGATGACACCGGATTCGTATGCGATTGCGGGGATGAATTTTTAGGTGACACCTGTGAAGAGACGAGTAAGTGCGCGTATGACATTCTAACAGGTGTCTTTATTGTTTCGTCTTGTCTCGTGGAAGTCTGTGAAGCTATCGTAAGTTCTCTTTCTGCTCTGTGTTTGTGTTTGTGTTTGTCTTTGTTTTGTTTGTCGAACGCCATCCTTTTTGTAGCCTATGTGTATGTGAGCGTATGTCATGTGTGTTATGTTATTCTTTCAGCCGTTGATAAAATTTCTGAATGGTCAAACTTCCTGTTGAAGAGCGTTGCTTTTTACCACTTGTTAAATGTGCATTATATTATCAAAAACACAATCATTATGATACACGTGTACCAGATTTGTGTTGCTGTTTTAGAACTATCTCTGTCCAGCGAGCTGTCGATAATAATGATAAGATATCGGATGAGGTTTTCCTGCTTGGAGAAAGAGAAAGAGTTGAAAACATGAGCCCTACTGCATGGTTATACCTTTCAGTCTCTTCATTAAAGAACATTCCTCATGAAGCTATGCGTAGTATGTGCTCAGCTATCCTCGCATAGGAATAGAAGATAATGACGGCTGTATCTTGTGCGCCTCAACGTGCTTGGCGTCTTCCGACGTCAGCGTCACCTCTTCTGGTTCCTGAATGTCACCTGAATGGCGCCATCTAGTGCTCGCACCGAGCCATTCATATCATTACGTAACTGTGTCTCAACGAATGGCACAAAGCTGCTTATACGAAACTTGTGTTCTGATACACTAGATTTGTCCTGATTTACAGATTTCTGCGCCAACGACCCTTGTCAGAACGGACGACCGTGCAGCAATAATAATGATGGCACAGGATTTGTGTGTGATTGTGGAGACGACTATCTCGGAGACACGTGTGAAATCCAAAGTAAGTACAAGTGTACTGTATTTTTGACACACAACTTCGTTTCATTAATTACCCTTATAAGAATGTATTTAGGCGCGCCTCGTTTTAAATCTAGAATTTAAACTTCTTTGGCCGAACAGTAGGCACACGTACTACCTCCATGACCGAAGGCCTATAAAAGGGCTCTCTTGGTCGGTATCGCCGATAGTAATGCTTACCGTCAACCCGTTTAAAATATTACTTGTTTTCATAAGTGCCTTGAAAGAAACTGGTATAGGAGAAGCTCAAGTCAAGAGCAAGTTTATATCCCCCCCCCCCCCATCAAAAAAGTTTTCCACTAACACTCTCTCGGACAGATACGCATGACTGTAAGTCGAGCAAGATCTGTCCAGCTCAGACATAAGCTTATACACTTAAAAAAAAATGTACAGTATCATCATCACTACCATCGTCAGTGCTAAATACTATTATTATCACTATCATCAATGTCATCATCATCAAGATTTTCGTCATCGACATCAAAAAATTACTATAATATTGGCGCCACCATTGTTACCTTTATTCCATCATCATCGTCATCATCATCATCATCATCATCACCACCACCACAGTTACGGTCATCGGTACATAGAACGCATTGTAGCAAATACACATTGGAGTGTACTTGTGTTGACATAATACAAAAGCTTGACTGTAGCCTTTATATAGGATCGAGAAAGAAGCTTCTGCGTCCAGAAAGGATCAAAAAGCGCCCCAGCCGATGGAAGACAGTAGAAGTCAATCTTCATGCGGACTCCTTGTCGGGAGTGTATGTAGTATGACGTATTACTGCAGTTTATTAATAGTATATGAAATATCATCTCCAGCAAATTTCGTTGTAGGAGAGCTGTTGTGAAGTGTTGAATAAATAATACAGCGGAGCCAGTCTCAACGTGCACACATCTCCACCTCGACAACACGAGAACAATGGATTTTGTTTTATTCCATTTATTCCATTTAAGTCCAGTAAAACAGCTTTTATTTCATCCATTATAGACAATAGGTGGCGCACTGCACCTTCGCAACAGAGAGACATAATGGTATAGGGTGTCACAACATCACTCGAAAGCAGACGTTTGTGGCGGAGATATGATTCCAAACTATTCAGCTTGAATGTTTAATGAAAAAAAAAGTATATATACAAACATAGCGACGCGTTTTGTTCTGATATATCGTTTTTCTTTTCCCTTTAGTCCCCGGAATATATACTTGTCTTCAGTTTCATTTGTGTATGTCATTATGTTTGTTTGTGTAGATGTCCTTACAGTTTACTTTGTTTTGTCTTACGTGTTTGATGCACTGTATAATCATGTTTCATAGATCATGTATTTTCATGCCTCAAAGGAAATGCCACGGATTGGTCTGGATATCCTCCAGTACATGATTACTGATTATGGAAAGCTGCTCACCATTTTGTTGCATATATTCCTAGTTTGATGTTATGATGCCTCGTATAACTCTACATGAAAATGAACTAATCAACGCAGCAGGTTGTGCTTTAACCAGCTCAAGTGCGTTCCAAACAGGTTGTAAATGGCATAAGATAGACAAGAAAAAGATTATGTACATTAATCCGTGTTAGCAGCCAGTCCTGTTCAGTGGAGATGTCCTTTGACGTTGTTCCAGATTTCTGTGCAAGCAGCCCCTGCAGAAACAATCGGCCCTGTTCCAACAATGCCGACAATACCGATTTTGAGTGCGATTGTGGCAGCCAGTACTTCGGAAAACGCTGCGGAATAGAGAGTAAGTAGTAAACTGAATTCATACCCCTCCCCACCCCCACTCCGCATTTTTTTTCGCATAAAATCGATAGTTTTAAGAAAACTGTCAATATCGACTTTGTGGAAGAAAATTCGGTCGGATAACACCCTGCAATGTTCAGCTGTGTTCTGATGACACAGTTTAGCTCAACAACTTTGTACATGTAATATATAAAACATAATTTGATGAAGGATAATTGTGTCAAAACTGGTTACACTGAATAACATCTTAATGGACGAGTACGGCGTTTGAAGATGCCGAGTTATTCAAAACCTAATTTCTGTATAGTGAGCAATTCATGGATAAAACTTTCGGAAATTCAGCTCGCGATACTATGACTCAAAGCCTCATGGATATTTACACTATGTCTGTCATGTACCGTCTTAGATTTCTGTGTGAACGACCCCTGTCAAAATGGGCGGCCCTGTTCAAACAATGACAATAATTCAGGCTTCGAGTGTGACTGCGGTGATGAGTACCTTGGGGATACGTGTGACGTCCAAAGTAAGTTCTGCATTCACCTTAGTCATTTTTTTTTTCACACACACAAAAAAATATTCACTTAAACATTCAGGTACAAAATAGATGTCACATACAGTACATAAAGACAAATAATACAAAAATTGACAGGCAGCTACAAAACGTCTAAATAATATAAATACAAAAATTAGAAATGATATAAATAAAATAATATTAAAAAAAACCTTTGTCAATTTATGACAGTATGATGGATTTTCAGAGGCTCTTTAATTCAAAAGAGTAACACAAAAATGCAACAATTTCTCAGAAATGGCACTTCTAGGATTTAAATTTTTAGAGAAAGACGTCACAATCTGACATATGCCAATGGCGTATACATGCCTGACGAAAGCCTGAAGCATACGTACGATGTTGAGCAATTTTGATGAACTTTGACTATTGAACCTAATTGCAACCTTCATCACTAGGAGTGAAAACATGCATTCATAAGGCAGTAAATACCATACTTCTCACATCATACAGTGTCACCCGTGTCAAAATATGATCGGCACGCTCGAATATATTGCCAAATTCGTTTGTGGGGGTTGTAACTTTGAGCTTACGTCTGGAATTCAAAAGCGATTTTTCAAAATACATTGGTGAATTCACAAATCCTGCGATTAATGTGATCGCGTGAACTGTCCTGAACACAAATAAGGAGCTTTAAAAGCATTAAAGACATAGCCATCCGCACTTCATCAATCTGTTGTGAAAAACTGAGTGAAAAAGAAAAGTCAGAACACTATAAAACGTTAGTAGGACCCTACAATGTACTTGTTTGTGGTTTTACCTTGAGTTCTTGTTTTTGCACATGGTTATCTGTATGCAATTGTTGTTATCTGTTGAGATTTATCATCTTTAATTATTGTGATTCATGTTGTCTTTGGCACTGTAATGTACCAATATATAAGTACCTCCGATGCACCAGTGGAATTATGTACTTGCACCCTTTCAGATTTCTGTGTGAACGACCCCTGTCTAAACGGACGCCCCTGTTCAAACAACAACGATAACACAGACTTTGTGTGTGACTGCGGGAATGAATACTTTGGGGATACGTGTGAAACCCAGAGTAAGTTCATTTTTTGTTCACTTGAATCTATGATAATGATTCCGTAAAGACACCAGCTTGTCAAGAAGATTGCGGAAATCCTCACAGTTATTTTCTATAAATATTCAGCCTCCCACGAATTTCTAGTCTTCACATCAAGTATGTCGGAACTTTCTTGATATAGTACAAATTTCACGACTGTCGCCGCATCCTCTCTGGTTCGGCTAAACAAAACCGTAGGCCTAATATATGAGATTAGGTTTGGGGGCAGCAAACTATTTGTATGTTCTACTTTTTGCTTTGTTGTGTTTTGTTTTCCTGTTTCGTTTTGTTTGACAAAATGTGTGTAGCTGGTACACCAGCACCAACGTGCAGTTTGTACAATGATCTGTCTTTGGTAAGATATTTCGTCCAAAAACACACACAGTGTAAATAAGCACTGAATTGATCAGTGTTTTATTAGTAGCCATGATTTTTTTATCATGGCTACTAATAAAACACTGATCAATTCAGTGCTTATTTACGTCGATGTAGGGCAATTTGTCAATCAGTTGCAATGAAAACATCTCGACGGAAGAATTTCATGAATTTGAATAACACACAGTGTAATCCTAGTAAATTTATATACACCCCTATGTACATGACTGTGTCTCCAACCATTTCAGATTTTTGTGCCAACGACCCCTGTCAAAATGGACGGTCGTGTTCAAACAACGGTGATAACACAAACTTTGTTTGTGACTGTGGAGATGAATACCTTGGCAATACATGCGATATTGAGAGTAAGTTTTTTTTTATATATCTTTGAATGAATGAAGGATTTATGGTGCAAATGCTCCAAGGAATTTTCGCGAATGTATGCATAAGTAAGATACAAAAACTTTATGAACACTCAAATGCCTCTCTAGAAGTAAAAAGCCTTTGATGCAAATAATCCACTTTTCAAGGAAAGGTCTTTTATTTTAAATTTCCAAAAAGCACTGATATTCGTACTTTGTGTTTGTTTGACAGCCCCGTTCTGCGTGATGTTTTGTTTTGTTGTTCTGTATAATTATCTGTTCGAGTAATTGCATGTGAGTCGTTATCGTAGAAGTGGCAAAATGTAGTTAATGCCGTCCCCACTCACCCCCCCCCCCCCGAAAAAAAAATCTATCAGCCGCTGCCTCGTCTTGTCTCATACCAAGTGTGAGTTTCAGTCAGACGAAAACATTATGTTTGATGCTCCAGATTTCTGCGCGAACGACCCCTGTCTAAATGGGCGCCCATGTTCAAACAACGCCGATAATACAAACTTTGTGTGTGACTGCGGGAATGAATTCTTAGGGGAAACGTGCGACATTCATAGTAAGTTTCAAAAAATTGTCATTGATTTTTTAGTCTTGATACATACTGTTTGATAATAAAAATTCTTTCTGCATTATAGATAATAACATATTATGTCATCAGAGAACACAAATTGGGAACAAAAAAATTGAGTGTGTATCACTACATTAATGTTTATCCAGAAGTGTAGGCCTACTTGATGGTTTATTTTTCTCTAGGTAATTCCACGAATCTTTTTCAAAACTCTAATCTGACTTTTGTGTAGCGTGTTTCGTGTGTACATATAACTTCTGTTCTGTTATGTATTGTAGATCTCAGTGTCGTTTATATCATGTGCCTGTGAATTTTGAAAGTGTATGGCAGTCATGTATAGTAATGGCAAAATGTAGTCTACAGGGCCGCCTCAAAATATCAGATATCCTTTGGCATAACATCAATATTCAAACATCCGCTGCTTGTTCATCTTACATCAAAATGCTGCCACCAGTCAGATGAATACAATGTCATTTGCTGCTTCAGATTTATGTGTGAACGATCCCTGCCAAAATGGGCGACCCTGTTCAAACAACGCCGATAATACAAACTTTGTTTGTGACTGCGGAAATGAATTCTTAGGAGAAACATGCGACATTCAGAGTAAGTTCCCACAGTTTATCATCGATTTTTATACATTTTGTTTTCTTCTAATGAAATTTTGACTTGTGCAAAAAAATAATAATAATGAGCCCAAGACAGAACATCAAACTTAAAAAAGAAGAAATATTCAAACTTGTGGAAGAATATCAGTTAATGTGATTTGGATGGACATTGAAGAGACCATTTGTTTATTTGTTTGTTTGTTTGTTTGGAAGGGGGTTCTTTTTATATCAAAATAAAGTTATCAGGTTCAGGTAACATGCTAGTTTATGTACTCCATTTTGTACAGTTCTGTTTCTTGGATTTTGCTGATGTTGTTAAGTGTATCGCCTTGTATATTATGACTCGTCAAAAGTGTGTAAACCGTGTTATAGTAAATGCTTGATTTTGTCAGTCGTGGGAAAATCTGTTTAATTATCTCATCTTCCCTATCGAACAAAATTATGCGTTGCAACATGATCTATGTAATTTCCCGCCATACACTGATATACAATGTGTACATATATTGCTGCCAATCTTGTACCGCTTACAGATTTTTGTGTGAACGACCCCTGTCAAAACGGGCGCCCCTGTTCAAACAACAACGA
The DNA here is from genome assembly GCF_964275005.1 of Diadema setosum. NCBI lineage: Eukaryota > Metazoa > Echinodermata > Echinoidea > Diadematoida > Diadematidae > Diadema > Diadema setosum. The sequence goes on along the minus strand of NC_092688.1, from coordinate 42,904,343 downwards.
TAATACAGACTTTGTATGTGATTGCGGGGATGAGTACTTTGGGGATACGTGTGAAATCGAGAGTAAGTCGTCAAATTGTTGTCTGTTCGTCTTTTGTTTTGTTTGCTCGTTTGTTTATTTGTTTGTTGATTTGTTTGCCGTTTTGGTGAGAGTCTATCACTGCTCAGGATTCTTCATAAATCTTCTGACATTTTCTTTAAGTGTTTTTTTGAAGTAAAATTAGATCCTTTACTCTTTGTCTCCTCGCAAGTAAGTTTCTTTCTATTCTATGCTGATTATAATTCTTTTTTTTTTAATCGTGAAAGTTGAATCATCTTCTTCTTGTTCTCTGACTTGTAAAAATAGAAGAGATATCTCTACTTGTTTCTTTTCATGTCAATTCAATGAATGCTATTTGCCTCCTAAGTTGGTGATTGTTTCGTTGACATTTTCAGTGAAGAGCGCAACGCCGCTCGTTGTAACACCATTTGTCTTGGTAACAAGCCAATCTACTATACTGTGTTGCGGAGTATATGAATGATTTCTTTTGTTTTTTCTTTTCCCCGTCACAGTATTTTCAGTATGTATTCATATTTACAGGCAAAAGTAATAAGCCAGTTCGGGGTTCCATTTTGAGCATGAGCAGAAAAAGGTCATCTGTACCAGCAGAGCATGTTGGTTTTTAAATTCACTGAGATAAGCATCTGTGATGTAATAATTATTCAAGTGATCCCTATAAGTGGTGCTTGCCAGCACATCCACCTGACAGCAAAAGCGGTATCTGACAATATCAACAGAAAGAGATTGTTAATACATTCAATGCAAAATAATGAAACGGATGCTTTCCAAAATGTCAATGGAAGGATCATTCTGGTCACCTGGGGCCCGTTTCATATGTGACAAGCTACTGAAATATTTGCATCTGATTGGCTGAGAGCAAATTTGTCATAGAAATTTGGCAGTTGTCACTGATGACAAGTTTTATGAAACGGGCCCCTGCATGGTCTAAGCAAGTTCATCCTTTGTTTGAACATGACTGATGAATTCCATAAATTGTTACGTTGGGCAAGCTTATGCCTTATGTCGCTTGAAACTAGTGGAGTGCCTAATCAACTGAGAAAGAAGAAAGGTCGTTTGTACCCATGTGCCCATGAGCTAACCCCGAACTGGCTTATTAATCTGTCACGCAAGCCTTTGTGAAGTTGCACTGGTTGTACCATGAGCAATTTTTGCCGTGGAGTTATGCGTAAACTCCGAATACATTTTTAAACGCGGTCTTGTACTATTCGGGAAAGCTTGAGACAGGTTATGAAAAGGTTATTTAGCAAAGAAGAAACTAAGAAGGGGGGTTAGTAATCTGTGAAGGCGCGTCGTAGGAAACACTCGCGTAATGTTCATGTTGCTTTATACGGGAACGTGAGCGACATTTGTTATGATAGTCCATTGCAATCTAAATATTAGAAGGTATGAGTGGGGTTACGTAACTCCAAATACAATTCATGATCAGAAAAGGAAACAAAAGAAAACAAAACGGGATTCTGAGGGCGTGTGACAGTGAAGAATTTGCAAGCAATTAGGAAACTGTTTATTTACCTTTATGTATGTTTGTAGTCACATATCTTTATGACTGGATAATGTGTAATAGAGTGAAAGAGAGAGAGAGTGGCAGTGACGGAGCACCTACGTATAAGACCATAATGATTATTTTTAGTTGAACCCAGCCCCGTCCTCATGAAGGGAATAGAATACGGAAACAGACCAATTTATGTTCTTGATGTATACATTGATGATAGATAAACATTTCAGCATTTTGTGTTACCCTCTGTTTATTATCAGGGGTGGTATTCTGAGGTCGTAATTAAGTCTGTAATTAACTTCGTGATTAAGTCGTGAAGTTAATAGGCCCTTAATCATGGGCAAAATCGGTATTCTGAGGACGTAATTAAGGTATGATTAAGTCCCCTGTAATTATCTTAGGTCCCTCCCATCTAATTGTTATTCCATCCAATCAGACGCGTTGTTAGAAGCCAAAATGATGATTACACGCGCAAATATGCCCTCAATGCGCGCTCCTGCACGCCCCCTGTAATACAACCCAAGAGCCCCGTGCGCACACTCCGGTATTTGATTACAACCCCTCACCTACGCACGCGAAGATCTCAACCTCTTTGCTCACATAAAATGACAAAATTCCTCGAAGATCGGCTGTATTTCTTTTTTTCTCTGAATTCTACGGATACCATGATTACAAGATTCAACCGCTCCTCGGTTACCGAAGACGGTAAGCATCGTTGTGGCAGAGAAAACACGATGTAATGCGTGATATCGGAGTAGTTAATGACACTCTTTGGTATCATTAAGTTTTCCATTAACTTTCATACTTAATTACACCCTCAGAATACCGATTCGTAATTAACTCTGTGATTAAGTCCTCTCAGAGGTGCACGCGCATTGATACGCGCAAACGCGTAGGTCCTTCCCGCCAAAACACTTGTTGCTATGGTAGTTAATAAATCCCCTACTTAATCATGCTCTCAGAATACCAATTCGGTAATTAAGTGCTAATCAGACACTTAATTAGCTCTCAGAATACGGCCCCTGTGCTTTCGGCGCGTGATCAGCGCGTGCAGTGCACAAGAAAAGAGTGTATATATATACGAGACCCTTTCACACTTTAAAATTGTTCCAGATTTCTGTGCAAGCAGCCCCTGCAGAAACAATCGGCCCTGTTCGAACAATGCCGACAATACCGGTTTTGAGTGTGATTGTGGCGACCAGTATTTCGGGAGGCGATGTGGTATCGAAAGTAAGTCACTTTGCACGAGGCCACTCAAGTTTATTTTCACTTCAGATCAATTATTTGCTCGCAAATACACTTCAACTCAATTTTCTGAAATTGCTGTGATTTGCTCTGAAGAGAAATAGTCTCAAATAAAAGTAACAGAAAAAAGTTTGAAGTATGAATAACAAGATCAAACAAACAGTGTGTCTGAAGTAAAAAAAAAGAAAAAAGAAAGAATGTTATGTAATTATGCCATTTGGTCCAATTTCGTTTGACAATGGCTGTACTTATGGACGAGAAAAATCAGCATTATACACTAACGGTATATCGCTTGTCAGACCTTACTGTATTTTAAGTATGTTGACAAGTGCCTTTAGAATCATGCCATACTTTACTTTTTCAGAGCACCTCTTTCTTGGCATTCACGCTGTAATTTTTGTCTTCGTATGAAATTCAACATTGTGAGTCCAATTTCTTAGAGTGTTGACTCGGATCGTCTCTCTCATACCTTCCTGGCTATAGTGCACATCGGTACTTCATTTCCTCATTGTTACAGATTTTTGTGTGAACGACCCTTGTCAAAATGGCCGCCCCTGTTCAAACAATGACGATAATACAGGCTTTGAATGCAATTGCGGAACGGAGTACTTGGGAGATACGTGTGAAATTCAGAGTAAGTTTGGTATTTTTTTTTTCACTAAATAACGTTTCGTCAATTTCACGCTTGACGAATCATGTCCCATCCAAAATCATCAAGGAAACCTCGAAAAATCTTGAAAATCACAGATCCTAACAGTTGTACATTCTCCATCATTGCACTGATTTCGGATGATTAAATGTTCTCTTTTACTCCTTGTTTGTTAATGTGATCGTATCAATCTCGTACTAGTAACACATCTATATTGTATGTATGGGTGCACGTCACGAGACCGGCATCCACGAGTCATACAGCTCACAAGTCATACAGCCCGTGAGTTATACAGCTCACGAGTCCTACAGCCCATTAGTTCGACACTAAGCTAACAAGGCCCTTCCCATGTTGTATCTGTCGAACTCGTGGGCTGTTTTTTAGTGTCGAACTCATGGGCTTTATTAGCCTAGTGTCGAACTCATGGGCTGTATGACTCGCGATCTGTGTGACTCATGGACCTGTTTTCAATGTCGAACTCGTGGGCTGTATGACTCGTGGGTGTCGGTCTCGTGGGATGACCCCGTATGTATACCCTGTGGCGAACAGGTATTCTTCGATCTGATGAAAGAGACATTTTGGATGCGGGGAAATGAGGTTTATTCGCATTAACAATTAGCAGTTTGCACTCTTGTTTCTCGTTCACTATACTGACAAAAACCTTCTGTAATGAAAAGTAATCCCACCATGTAAAACAATATAAAAGAAGCCTATCAGCTGTTAGCTTCTTATGGTTCGTGGATTGTGATGGAAATTCAATTAATTTTAGAAATTCATAATTATTGTCTTTGTGTTTGTGTATTGAAGACTAGTTTTCTGTCAAATCAATTAGAAACTGTTTGTCTAATCCGACGATCTCTTCGTTACAGCGACGACGACCCGGGCTGGATTTATTTCCGATTAAGTTTTGGAAATTCTGAGGCTGGTATCATGTGCTTATGTTATGTTTCTTGCGAGTGGTATTTGTCTGTCTGTGTTCTACTGAAGAGTTGGATTTTTATTGTAAGTCAGAGTAATCGTGAAGTACTTTTGATGGAAACTGCACCTTGTTCCTTGAAACTTGCGAGTTGTCCCTTGAATAGTTTAAAGCGCCTGCGTATATAGGACCTTTCCTTTTCATTGTGGCGTCATTGATAGATGATTTTTACATTATGTCATTAATTTTCTTTGACAGAAAAGTGGCACTGGACAGATTTTGTCCAGATAACATCTTTTGTTCACTTTTATGCAAACATTATTAACTATTCCCGTACTAACTTCTAGATTTTTGCGCCGACATCCCTTGCGAGAATGGACGACCCTGCTCAAACAACAACGCGAACACCGGTTTCACGTGTGATTGTGGAACCGAGTATTTAGGGGAGCGGTGTCAGGTTGCGAGTAAGTGCGTTGCACCATTGTCAGTGACTGAATCTTTGCAATATGCTTTTCTTTTCTCATTGCTGTGTAGTATTATGTGTTTAATACACTCGGTTGCAAAATCCACATAGATAGAGAATTGGAACGTGCAAGAAGTTGTTTTGGGGTGTTATTGTTTTTTTTTTTCAAAAGGAAATCTCTTTTGACATCTAGGTTGGTATATTAATCATTATATTTAGCTCATATATTCATTATGATTGAAAGCCCTTTACCTTCAATGTGGAATCATCTAAACCGTCAGGAAAAAAAAAAAATCAATGTCAGGTTTTCAAGCAAAACAAGACAAAACAAGAAATATATATAGGGTCAAAAGATTGTCCCATAGCACTCTTTCACGAGTAGTTGTTGGACAGCTTTCCACTCTCGTACCACGTACAGATTTCTCAATCCTGAGTATTGTTCTCAGACTGATCACTTGTATGTATAGTGCCTTCGTAGATTCATGGTCAAATAAAATGATAGATCGTGGTATACATAGACCATAATTCCCTGTTTTGCTTGGTTGACGAAGGGGGGGGGGGCAGGGTTTAGCAGTGGCGGAGCCAGGAATTTCGTAAAGGGGTGGGGGCGCAAAAAAATCTGGTGCCACTTTCGGTTTTAATCAGCTGAAAAGCAAAACAAAACAAAACAAAACACAAACACAAACGAAATAGAAGAGAAAAAAAAGGGCGCAAACTTAAAGGGGGGTTTCTTTTATTTTCAAAAAATAAAAAAGTTAGGGGGGCAGACCCTTTGCCCCCTCCCCGGATCCGCCACTGTTTAGGCACATTGACGTGAACTGTCTAGCGAATTTTGGTTGATTTGAGAGCTTTGTATCACTTCCAGATGACTGCGCGAGCGACCCATGTCAAAATGGGCGACCGTGTAGCAACGACAACGCTGGTCCTGGTGTCTTTTGTGATTGCGGAGATGATTTTGTGGGGAATCTGTGTGAATATACCAGTAAGTGTGAACAGACCCGCCCACAAAGCCCATTACGTAATATGAGGTATAAAGATGAATGTCTATCAGAAGTGATCAGAAGGATACCACGCAACCTCAGTGCTGTATTAAGTCACAATGCTAAAAATCAAAATGATACTGATACAAAATCTGGGCCCCATTTCATAAAAGATGTTATAGGACAGCAACCCTAACTGGAATGACAACTTCCCATAGCAAGGGCCAATCAGCAAGCAGGATTCTTTTCGTTACCATGACATTTTTGCCAGTCCAGCAAGAGTTGTTATCATTACATCGATTTGTTTTTTAATGAAATGCCACCCTGACAAGTTTGCAAGTGGCAATTTCTAGGATTGGGATGATTACTCGGGAAAAAAAAGGTTTCTGTGGCGATATTGCGTCATTATGATTGTATACGCTGCTAATTTTAGTTTTCCTAAAAGTATTAATACCGGGCAAAACGTTGCATTTATTTTTTTTTCTTCTCTATCAAGCTCAAGGTTAAGATGATAAAAGTCCCCTCGCAGGGGTGTTAAAAGCTGTTGGTCCCGCGGTGATAGCTTGCTCGTTAGTATTTGATCATGGAGTTCTTACTCATTAGCCCTATACGTCAAATAAACCCAAACAAAACTGTTATTCAATGTGTGACATTAAGATGATTTGTCCTGTGTATGGTTACAGAATTTTTTTTTTTTTTCGTAAGGGAAGAAAAGACAATCGTTTGTGTCTTAATCATTCACTTCTCACATCGTTCATGTTGATTTTTTTTTCACAATCCTGAATCACTTCAGGGATAATGAAATAAAATATATTGTATTAGTGTTTGACATCAAATCTTATATCCTCGCCCAGAATACATATAACTTTGGCGATAGAAATATTAAGAAAATCCACCCAAATGTTACGATGTAGACTTCTGCAAAGATGACCCGTGCCAGAACCAGCGACCGTGTGAAAATAACGCAGACAACACCGGGTATAGCTGTGACTGTGGAGATGACTACCTTGGGGATAACTGTGAAACAACGAGTAAGTCCACGAGGACAAATGGTGGAAGAAGAAGTAAAACTCATCCCTTGGAGTTCAGTTTTGATGTTCATGATAATTCGCTGCGACTAACTGATACTGCAATCGTGATGAAACCTTAACCATGTCTTGTGTTAACTTTTCGTGGATTAGATAACCTAATTTGATTTAGCCTTAAACATTTGTGTGGTGACATCTATGACCCGTTTCATTTGTTGTGTACCATTCTGAAGCGTAATGCAATGATGTACTATCCAGTACCACAAGTAACAAAAATATCCGACATCACTACGTTTTGTGTTGTATATGTGATATTGTATGGTATACATAGATTATGAATGCTATAGTGGCAAGGCGAATGGCGCCGAGAAATCACTCATGTACCAGACGTGTGAATGATGTTTTAAAAAGTATTGATGAATCATGGCCCTTTGGCGTTGATCGATAGCATGTTCTTCCCACGCTCACTGCGGCACCTTTGCATTGGATGGTTGTGTTTGTAGACTTCTGCGCAGGCTCTCCCTGCCAGAATGGTCGCGCCTGTACCAACAACGCCGATAACACGGGCTTTACGTGCAGCTGTGGAAATTTGTTCCTTGGGCCCACGTGTGCCATTCCCAGTAAGTGATGTCGCCATGGAAATCTTTATAAACGCAGTTTATATTCCCTATGCCATTTCATTTGACAGAGTTCATTTCTGATTTCTCGTTCGAAATCCATTAAAATCACCTCCTTTTAACTTGTCCTAACATTTAATATTTGTTTTATAATTCAAAGTGAACACATTTCCAGCATTCATTAAACTAATGGGAACTATAGGCCCTAGATATACTTCCCAGTTGGCCTTTCCTGTTTAATGTAATCAACGCATATTTTTTTTTCTCAATTATTAGTCTTGCTCAAAACTATATGCATATGATAACGCACATCATGTATACATGCTAAACTATAGATCCATCCATTACGGAATATGATTATGAATGTGACTATATAACGGTGAAGTGCACTATCACCATTATACCTTTACAGTGCTCAATTTCATTATCATTGTAAGTTCGAGACAAAGGATCCAGAGATTTGACGTAAATCTGTCGAGAACATTTAAGGACACATAGAAATAATTAGCAATTAAAGTCGTCAATTTCTTTTGGAAACTCCGCTCAAATAGAAAACAGGAAGTGCATAGCGTTTTGTTTCTTTGGACAAATTTCATGACCTGCGACGTTATGCTCTTTTTCCTCCGATATTTCATCTTTTTTCTGTGTCCACATTTCTTTGTGATTGTCAGTATTTGAAAGGCAGTTTGCAGTGTGGATGTGAGAAATATAATTGAAAATATCGTGAAAGAGTTGACATGAATTTGACAACTTTGAAGAGGAGGACGACAAATTATCGATTCTTCGACTTCCCGGTCGATTTCCCGGCCATGACTTCCACGAATATCTGAATTGCATGATTGTCTCCTTGCAGACTAACCCGTGTACAAAGTTAATCGTCGATAAAACGCGTGACTTTTAACACGCAAGAAATCCGTTGATATCGCTGTGCATGTTTGTTAGATACGAATTGAACAATGATGTCTCCACAACATGTCTTTTCTTTCCCCAACTTCCGTTCCGTTGAGATATTAGCTTTGGCCGTTACCAGAAAACATTTTTTTTTTTTTTTGCGTAATAGTTTGCACTTGCTTGTAGTCATATTCTATACGGCTTGGAGAGTGATGTGATGAGAGCGGAGTGATCTGGTGTGATGCGCGAAAAGTGACAGCAACATGAAATGTCGAACTAACTTGTTTCATGCTCTGTAATACATGCAATACGTGTCTCTGTTAATTTTGTTTTCAGGGTCTCAATAATATCATGTATGAAAATAAAATATTTGTGCATGTTCCTTAAACGTACATGCTTATGTTCCAGCATGCACTTACTACATTGACTTAATGTCGACATTTAATTAATTGCTTGCACTTGTCTTATGGTTGTACAGGAATACTAGTGTATGACTTACCTACAAACTACAGTGCTTACAAGAGTGTACAATACGATTAACTGAAGAGTGTTTATTTTACTTTTTTTTTTCCAACTAAGTGTTCATTCTTCATTTCATTTCGTTTCTAACAGGCTCGGCTCTAGATTGCAGTACAATCTTTCGTGACATGTATGATTTCAAGCGTAATCTTTCAATGTTTCCTTATGAACCTTCTTTAATCATTAACTCACTTTGTAATTTATTTCGATACTTTTGTTTTCTTTCATTTATTTGCAACAGCCAAAGCACATGGATATTGAGTATAGATACATTACAGTGCACGATGATGTCACTTCTTTTTTATATGTGTCATTATATAGTCACCACATACGTGATCATTATTTTCCTTGCATGGATTCACATAATCAGTCCAACATCAGCTGGTTGAGTTCACCGTTTTTCTTTCATTCATTTAGTATGGTATGTATACATGTTTCATTATAAACTGATTTCACTGGCCTCATGTGGCATGATAAGCCTGTATGGGCACGAAATCAGTCGTATACAGAGCTTCACTATACCACATCCCTGTACTTTACCACTGACATGGTGAAAAGGGTCATAATATTCCACTTGATTTTCATATCTGGGCAAATTCTCTACTAGTTTTCCCCACTAACGACAAGCCATCGTCCTCTCTTTTAGTTGGTACCGGAAGGTGCCGAAGTTTGCCGAGCTGAAATTTGCCGGTAAACACGCTATAATTCTATACCGGGCGGTGTCGATATTTGTCGGTATATACCGGGCGGTGCCGAAATTTGGCGAGATATACCGGGCGGTGCCTAGATTTGTCGCGATATACCGAACGGTGCCGATATTTGTCGGTATATACCTGGCGGTGCCTAGATTTGTCGAGACATATCGGGCGGTGCCTAGATTTGTCGAGACATACCGAACGGTGCCGAGATTTGTTGGTATATACCGGGCGGTGCCTAGATTTGTCGAGAAATACCGGGCGGTGGATAGATTTGTCGAGATATACCGAACGGTGCCGAGATTTGTCGGTGTATACCGGGCGGTGCCGAGAAGTGCCGCAGAAGTGAAGTGCCCGGTAGGGCGTCATAATAACACAAAAAAACTCCCAATATATGCACCTTAATATCTGTATCTTTTTTTGGCACGTTCAGAACTGCACATGCTGCACATGACATATTTGGTTTGCATCTCGGCACGGTTCTATGATAAGAAGGTCAAGCTTTATATTTACATGGTATTATGCGCACACGCACTTCCAGTCGTTTCTGGGAACGACGGTTACAAATGAAATTTAGAACCATATTGCAGACAAATATCAGATTTCAGCGATAGGAAATACTTTTGTTAATATTTCGATGTCCATTGGGTGTTTTTTTTTTTGTCTAGTTTTGTATAAATTGCTGAAAATTACTGGTTGTTGCAGATATAGAAAGATTTTGAAAATGCTTTCATTATAAAATACCCTTTCAAATTGGCAACGTCCCTCCTGATGCCGAGAACCGTGAAGGTATCGGATCTCGAAAAAAGTAATATGGTCCTTTGGCTTCTGCTTTTGAATAAGCATTTGCCACCAATGAACTACTAGTACATGTTCCACAATGTGATGGCTGCCAGATTTTTCTTTTCCTAGTTTCATATTTTCCACTTCAGTTTATTTGCGCCCCTTTCCCCCGATGAGGCATTATAAAACCCTTAAGTTGCTCTGTTTGCAGAGAATAACTCAGCTGCCGTTTAGAAGATGCCGCTTACATCTCTTACATTTTGTGGTGTTTTTTTTTGTGCATCAACTGCTCTATTTATTCTCTGTATTTTTGTCTAATTATTGTCAATTTCTCTTCCTCTCTACGTCTGCGCACATTCCTCACGACCTCTCCTTTTCCTGCTCTTCGTTCTTACTCTCTCTCTCTCTCTCCCCTTTCTTCTCTGTGTCCATCTGTCGCTCTTTTCTTTTCCTTCGCTTCATCTTCCCGTCTCATATATTCTGTGTAGATCAATGCGTGGGGTCGCCGTGCGAGAACGGAGGCATCTGTTTTAACAACGACGACGATTCGGACTTCGAATGCGTGTGCGACGGGACCGGTTTCGTCGGCCAGACGTGCGAGGACCGTAAGTTATCAATGCGAGTACCACAGAGGGACTGATTTTGCATAATGTCTCTAAAACTGTGGTATTTAATGTGAAAGTTTAAAGTTTATACAACGTTGGTTCCCATGTCTGTGTGTGTATGCGCACGTGTGTTTGTGTGTGTGTGTATGTGTGTGTGTTGTATGCGTTTGTGTGTCTTGTCTCGAATGCACGTGTGACGAGTGTGTAAGATTTGTAGCAGCGTGTCTCGCATTCGTTTGAGAAAGAGTACGGTATGTGTCCTCAAGTAAAATCAAGAATTTTCCTTTTTCGATCAATGGAACCCTCTTTCCATTTTTTACGTTGAAAATAAAACGAAACCGACTTTCTGCAGATGTCAAACTCGATGGCAAAACTACCACACAGATGAAAATAAATTCGAGTTTCTTAGTTTCTTAGCTTCTTCTTCTTCTTCGTCTTCGTCGTCATCGTCTTCTTCTTCTTCTTCTTCTTCTTCTCTTTTTTTTTTGGGGGGGGGGGGGGGTCATTTCGATACCTCTGACCCATTTAGACGGATTTTTCTTGTGTTCTGAGGAGACATATAGGGTGTTGTGATTTTTATTTTCAAATAATCATGATAATCATGTGTATTTCTTTTTCCTTTTTATATGTGCTTCGTAAATTTCTGTTGTCTGCGCAGCAACTCCATGTTAGTAAAACTTTGGTTGCGTATTTGTATTCTTAATTCGAATAGTTCCTTGCGATGCCTCTCCCTGCATGAACGGGGCCGTCTGTACCAACGTCGGGGACGATTTCAGCTGCGAATGTCCCGCTGGATTCAGCGGAACAACTTGCGAGGATATAGGTAAAAAAAGACTAACTGTAACCCTATCGTATATCAACGTCCGGACGATATAAAACCGAATAAACCAAATCATCGTTATTGAAAATTTCATCCACATTCTCACGGAACCTTAATAATGACTGCAATAAATAATGATAATATAGTAATAATAATAACAATAATGATTATAATAATGATAGTAATAATAACAATAATAATGATAATAATAATAATGAAGTCAATAATTTACAGTTATAAAGCGCAGAATGATTATAAATTCTCTGTGCGTTTCCGTGTATAATTGTCAACACAATATCCGTCAAGAGTTTTCGGTCGACATGTTGATGTCTGCCAGCGATAGACCCATTTACTATAACAAGAGTATGTCATTTTCACTCTAGGTTAAAGTCTTTAAATTGGCAACGTTTTTCATCAACGTCATATACTTTAGTGTAAACAAGGACCGAGGAAGCTCTGCCTTCGATATCAATAGGCGTTTTCACATCAGCCCGATGCTTCGAAATAGCGCGCTATTTTCTGACTTGGGAAATTTTCCCGATAGTGAAATAGCGCGCTATTTGATAATGTGAACACAAATTAGCGCGCTAATTGTATCGCTCTGATCAGCCCCTGTGAGCTTGCAGTGATTAGACTGTCTTGAGATGTTTTTTATATTGATTGCCTGGTGAGCAAACTATGACGTATTCTTCTGTACGAAAGCAGGTGACAGTTTAATTAAGTTGCAAAAATGCTCTGTCTAAATTGCTGTTCACTTAAAGGGGATGGCTAGTAACTGATCAGTGGGAATCAGGGGGAATGCTGGGAGATGATTGTTCCAATCCTTGTGGGATTCATTTAAGAGTACATTATATATCTATTGTTCTGTGAAAATTATTTGTTTCAGAATGGTCTCATATTCAGGTAATGTGCAGTTTAAAGGGGCATTCCGGACGATTTTCATAATTTCACATCATGTAGTACATAAATCAACAGCTTCATGTATAGATTTGTAGAATTTATTGTGGTTCTTGAGCAGAGAAACAGTACTTTCAAAAACCTTAAACAAATTACACTGAACAAAGATGATGACATAGGAGCCTCACATATCTCAGAAATGTAGCAGTGTTATTCCATTACAATACCGCATGCTTGCAAGCTCACCTGTGTGTAATCTATGCATGCCTTCTTCTTTTGTGCTGCTTCCTTGAGCCACATCTCATGCATTCTTATGGTGAGGCTGCCATGTCATCATCCTTGTTCATTGCAATTTGTTATAAACGTCGAAAACATTCTTATTTTTCATCCCAATCATTATAAATCCTGAAACTCTGTACCCAGTATAACTAATTCATATATGTTCAAATGTAAAAATTTGAAAATCATCCGGAGGTCTCCTGTAATGCCCCGTCACTATACAGGCATGCTAACCTGGAAACATTAAACTGCACATTACTTGAATATGAGACCATTCTGAAGCAAACAATTTTCACACAACAATAGATATATACTGTACTCTTAAATGAATCCCACAAAGATTGGAACGATCATCCCCAAGCATTCCCACTGATTCCCACTGATCGGTTACTAGCCATCCCCTTTAACCTATACGTAGGCCTACTCCACTGTTCACGAGATTCCTGTCAATATTTAATATGAATATACTTTTTCGACAAATCCATTTCGTTCCTGCCTATATTGCAGAATATGATGTTTACTGGGTTAATCGATGCTATGTGCTAACTTTCGGTTTTTTTTTCTCAACCTTCTTTAGCTGTCACCACTAGTACAGAAACCCCAGTCGTTACCGAACTTCAGACAGGCTCACTGGCGGGATGCGGCGGGCCGGACCCGTGTCAAAACGGCGGCCTGTGCCTCAACGGGATTTGCGTGTGCCCTAGCGGATATGAAGGTGTCTTGTGTGAATCGAGTGAGTTCTGATTAAGTCACATTGTGGCTAGGGTGTGGAGATAATGACATCCAAATTTCGATATGAAATATAAGTTGTATGTGTACATATTTGAATATTACAAGTTTGCCCACACAAGTGGTGTATACAAAGCCTTCCAAAAGCGTCACATCTGGCGACTTTTAAGCGTCTCTCACAATGTTCGTACAATGTCATGTCATGTGCATGACCTATACCGTATCGTCACACCTATAGCGTCTTCCAAGTATCTCATGTTCACGCTCGTAACTTATTATACGCGTTACTCTTAAAGTGTTATCATGGTGTGTCTTTCCAAAGCTCGTGGTGTACGCTTACCACAAACGTATTTCCAAGTTATCTTCCTCACGTTCGTAGTGTGAACCCACCAAAAGCGTCATATTTTGCATCTTTCAAGCTTGTTCAGTATAGGCCTACCAAGAGCGACGCATCCAACCTCTTATTCAAGTGGTCTTTCCCTTGTTTGTAGTGTAGAACCTGCAAAAACGTCGCATCTAACGTTTTCCAACGCTTGCTTTTTTTAACGTTTCGTAGATATTGACGAATGCGGGTCGAGCCCATGCCCCACGGAAACGTCGACCTGTGTGGACCTCGTCAACGGGTTCTCGTGCGTCTGCTCAGCCGGCTACATGGGCGTCCTCTGTAACGAAGGTAAAGATTCAGGGATTTCCCTACATCAATGTCATCAAAAGTCACTTCTCGGAAGACAAACAATCACTATTCCCGGCATATATATGTATATATATATATATATATATATATATATATATATATAAAACATCATATTCATTGCACCCCTGTCAGAACGCAACGTCGAAAGTTGGCACGTGGAACGTTATTTATGGGACTTTGTGAATTGTGATGATTCAAACCATTTATATTGTATACTAGATAGGGCCCTGAATGTAATTAACGCCCTATCTGAAGCTTGACAATTACAGAAATGATACTCGAAAGGCTCCAAAATACGTCATAAAGTACTTAAAATAATTCATCATTAATGGTATATTATTTTAAAGACCCAATGAAGATGAAATCTACAGAACATAATCTACACGTTTGTTCTTTTGTGACCATGTTCCCCTTAGTTTCCGACGGCGATGCCAACAGCAGTTCGTCTACCGGAAGTAATCTCTTAATTGACCCTTGGTGGGTGGCGCTCATATGCCTCATCGTTCTCATGGCGCTCATACTCGCATTACTAGCATTCTTCACATGTCGCCACGCCAGACCCTCCAAAAAGGAAAAGAGCTTCAACGGCCCGTAGGAGGCGGCGAGATACACACATGTATTTCTCCTTGGCAACAGCCTTTATACTAGTAAGCCACGCCAAAAACTGCAGTATGGACTCCAACAGTGGTTACTCCATGGAAAAATAGTGGCAAGGCAACATTTATTTACAACAACAGTAGCTCATTTTAATGACGCCCACACGTTAAGTCGCCTTGAAATTTCTGTGTCAACAGTAACTATATTTTTTCAAAATTTGTCGTAAACACAAGTGGTCGATTTTGGATGCATATAATTGGAGAGCGCACTTCTGCGGTCATCTGTTATGGAAATTCTCCCTGTCTTAGTTTAAGTACATGACATTGTATATATCTATTTTTTTATGTGAAGTGAAATATGATGACAATAATTCTGTCTCCCTCTGGGAAGCCTCATTTCATAAAGTTTCACGTAATGTTGATTAAAAAAAAAAAATGCTAAATCAGTTTTATCAACTAAATTGTTGTCATGACAGGGACAGTTCCATCACACTTTTTTTTTTTTTAACATTATTGACTCTTAGCCGCCAGTTGTATGTGTATTTTGATTCTTACTTAAATTGTTTGATAGGTGTGTGTACTCAAGAAAGCATAAAGCGTCAGAAAGATACATATTTATAGTCCCACAATACGTTTAAGATATATTCTTATATTTTTTTAATTCAACAAACAAGAGTGTTGATGGAAAATCATTATTTCTTTCTGGATGTGCAAAGTTCAACAACCGACACAGACCATTCATCCAGTAGCTGTATTTCACACTGAGTCTTTGAAATAGTTTTTAGACATAGACAGAGACTTGTCCTGCCCTTCTTTGATGCGCCTGGGGCCGACACAGCGATCATATTTCAAACGATTTATCTGCATCTCTTGACCCATTACAAGTAATTCTTGTCTTCCCAAAGCACATTTAAAGAGATGATTATGTCCTGAACTTGGGTACAAAGGCGACAATCACCCTACAAAGAAGCACGACTTTGATAGACAAACACTTTCACATTTTTTCTTTTGATATAAGAGCACTTATTCTGCTTTACTGTTGTAGTACACTTCTCATGAATTTGACTTATTTTCCGATTTTTGATTACCAATCGTATTGTATATTTTTGTGGACATAAGTTTTATACTTTTAAGAGTTTTGGCGATTTGTTCGTGACTCATGCTTCAAGTACTTTTCATTCTTTTTTTTTTTTGTTTTAATTGTGAGTTGTGAGTCGTAATGATGATAACTGCAAATCAGATTGGTTCTTACTTTCCGGTTGAGCATCCTCATCGGTGAAAATGCGAGCATTTAATGAGTAGTTTGTTGCATGATGTATGCCTGTTGCATGAGGAAATTCCCTGTTAGTGTGAAGGGACATAGGGAGTAGATATAAATGTGTGCACTCGTTATTTGTAAGACTATGTTCACTTGAGACTACACTCTCTGTTTAGACTGCGCAAAAACCTTCCATCCATTGATTAGTCTTCTTTTCCTATATAGGAACTTGGGCACAAGAGTTAGAAATATTATGAGGGTATCCGTGCACTTCTCATTTCTTAGTTTGCCTTCCGTAATAATAATAATAATAATATATACAATTTCTATAGCGCCGTTCTCCACTTTGATTAAATGCTCAAGGCGCTTTACAATAGGTACATCAAAGCAAACAGATTGAAAATACAAGTACATCACAGTAATAGAAGAAGATGAAGAAGCAGATAAAAAAAAGAGTTTTTTTTTTTAATGTGCTGAAAACTAGACTTGCGAATTGACTTTTAAATCATATTTTATGTATTTACTTTGTGAGTAAATTTCATGAGGACATTAAGCTTTGTCTTTCAGCATGTTCGGTGTATTGTATTGGAAAGAAGTTTGTTTTGTAGTGACCTATTTCTTTATCGGCTGGAAAATACGGCAGTGGTCTGAAGATCGTTTTATCTTACATTATTGAGAAAAGGAACAACTTTATTGAAAAATTGATACAAATGAATTTATCCGAATATTGTGAACATTATGATTACAAAGTAATTATTGATTGTGGGGCTAACTGTAATCTTTTCTCTAAGAACTACGTCAAAAGCGTGTAATGAGCACAGATGATATATGTTAATTTTCCCGTTCAGCTATATTCCGCAGTAGGTGCGTGTCTGTATATTTCAGTAACGTAGACCTACTATTCGAGAGTTAATGTCCTTCATCTTCTGGCAATAATGCTAACCATTCTACTAACGTCTGTTTTTTATCGTGAATGTGAGAATGAGTAGCAAAATAAAAGTTCTGTGAGAGAATCTTCGAGTGATTTGGTCGTTGTTTTTATGTTTGCCCGAAAACATCAGTGCTAATAAGACTGTGTTTACAGTTCACATTCCTTCATTTTTGAGAACCCTTTTAAAGGATCTTTTTTTGTATCTTGTGCGAGATTCATTGCGAGATGTGCAAGATACAAAAAAAGATCTACATCTACAAGGTTCCGAAGCAAGTCCACCCAGATACTGGAATTTCGAGTCGCGCCATGTCCATCATGAACAGCTTCGTCAACGACTTTCGACAACGAAATTCTCTCATTCGCTTTTATCTTCAGGTACTCTTCTCTCGTTATTACCATCTACGAAATTGATTTCCCATCCTCGTTTAAAGGGAGAATGCTTGTTAAGCCAAAGAATTTTCATGTCGCCAAGAGATCAATTCATCTGAACATTCGTTCCTTCGTTCGTTCGTTCGTTCATTCTTCCATTCATTCCTTCAATCATCTAATCGTTCATTCGTTCGCTGGTTCATTCATTCATTCATTCATTCATTCATTCGTTCGTTCGTTCGTTCGTTCATTCGTTCATGCATTCATTCATTCATTCATTCCCTAATGCAATTGTCATGCTAGACGTCTTATATGCTGGGATCGTGATAGGAAGCACACATGAGGCTTGCTAGAAATTATCCTGTACAAACAGTCATTATTACATTTCCACAAGGGCAATCATCACATGATAAAACAAACATGGGGGATGCAATAAAAAGAGAAAAGAAGAGACGGGGAAACAATGCATACTCGTACACATAACTTCAGGTACATTTCATCAAAAAGGAGTCTTCTTTTTTTAATAAGGTATTTTAAATTGACAGATGGAACAAGGATATTCCAAAGAATCAGGTCATTGTAAAATATAGAAGATTGTTTGTGTATGTGTGTGTGTTTAATCCGGTTTGATGGAGTATGAATATTTTGAGCATTCCTATTGTTGTAATCATGATTGGAACAATATTGAGAGCGAAGTGATTATGAAATACTTCAAAAAATGTTCGCACAAAATTTAGACATAAAAATAACACTCATGGGAAATTAATTCTTCAACAGGTAGAATTTTCATCTTCGAAATGAAGGTTTCGTTGGAGCTGAATGTGAAGAGTATATATAGTACATTTCTGTAATGAATGCGATTAATTTTTTTTCTTTGCAGTGAAGCCCAAAACAATACTAAGATGTTTTATAATAGATGAAATAAAGGAATACCTACTATAATAACTGATCGTTAACGTGATTGTCCTGCATTCAGAGCAGTTACGACTCTGGATAATAGTCGTAAGGGTTCTGTTCTTGATTGGGTACGCTGAAAGCAGTAACGTGCAACTAAAGAAAAGTGTTCGTTGAACCGTCTTATGTGAGAACAAGGGTAACAGAGAATAGAGGTCAGGATATTATGCCTTGCACAAAGAGTCCATGTGAAACAAACTGTCTTTCAAATGTAAATAATGTATTTTATGTGTATCTTTTATATACAAAGGATAGCCATGACAAGATAATACTAATCGTATATATATCTAATGTTACGAAGCTGCTGTGTTCAATAATGGCAACGAAAAATAGATACAGCCTACAGCCTATGAGACCAGCGCGATGACTCATATAACATTTTGTGTGTCTTCTATACCATGAATAATCATGAAAAATCCATTGATGTAAACACGCACAATAGAAATATATTTAAAACTTATCAAAAATCGGAATCGCTACATCCGAAATTAATCCAAGACCGGCGAGAAGGCCTAAATAGAAACCTTTGGTTGACACCAATCATTTGAATCAGAATAACAGACCGACCGACTCGAACGTATCAAAATTTGTGCAGACCTATTAAGAAAGGTTGTTCTTGACAACCATATAGCGTACTCAGACTCAAACGACAGCTAGGCAACAAAGAACAACAGAAGTAAGCAACCTATAGATTCCATTTATTGAAATATATTTAAAGTCGCTGGGAATTCTTTTTTGTAAACGTCTGAGAAGGAAATATGATATAGATTTGAATACGTTGGTCTGTTGGTAGACCGTCTATTGTTAAAGCTGCAGTATTCTCCCCCCCCCCCTCTTTTTGAGAGAAAAAAAAAACATACAAAGTGAATACTTAAAGGTCCAGTTTACCTTAGGGAGCAGTGGTTTTAAAAATGTTCAAGTTATGACATTTCATGCATATGTGTAGGTCAGTTGTATCACAAAACATCATACCATCTAACATTTATGTAATGAAGCCTAAGATATAAGGAGATATCACTATATTTCTCATTAAACCATAACTGTAGACGGTTTTGTCTGGAAACATTTTTATTATAACCATTATTCACATTTTGTGTATTTAACAATACTTAACGTCGATTATACTGATTCAAATTTTTACAGTGGTTTTTTCTATCCCTAACTCGCATTTTAGAACTATTTAAAGCACTAATGCTGGGTTTTTGTGTCATCTGCAAATGGTAAATTACGCCTTTGACCTATACGTTCAATGGAAAGTATTGTATTATTCCACTTTAAAGATCCAGATCCCATTCTGTATCATAACAATGCGTAATGCGACCAAAATATTAGTTTTGCGAAATTCAATCAGAATAAAAAGTTCTATCAGCTTTAGCCAGAGAGTTTTTTTTCTACCAATCAGAGAGTTTAGTATAAATAAAGCGTCATTTTCTCATAAATTCTGCAACGCATATTTACAGAATACCCCAAAATTGTTCGTTCCTCTCTAAAGTCTTCAGATTCCAAAGCGTGCCATCGTTGCCCTTTAATCTATATCTGTTCTTCTTGTGATTCCTCAGAGTCCTAAAGCATATGATGCAAATACTGTGTATCCCCAAAGTATCGACAGCTGATAGTTCCATACATAATGTTATACCAGCTTGAAGGGATGTATAGCTTTGGTTGAGATGGGGATTCAGGTTTTATCTTTTTGCGAGATAATTAGAAACCACGTGTATGAAATATTAAGGAGCATACAATATACAAGGATTTTAAAAGTTCATCCGATGAAAATCGGATTTGAAATGGCTGAGATATAAAAAAAGTAAAGTAACACAAAGATAAAAGAATAAAAGATTGGACACACTTTTATTAGGACCACTTTGTTTTGCTTATACTTGAGCTAAATTCTATTTCATTTTCATCGTTAGACTTTTGATTCCTTTTAGAATAGTAGTATGCTCTTAATTTTTCATATACGTGGTTTTTAATTATCTCGCAAAAAGTTAAAACCTGAATCCCCATCTCAACCAAAACTATACCATCCCTTCAAGTTGACACCTTGTTTACATTCTCCCATCGTAAGAGTGGATCGGGTTTCGGACGACCGACTGGTCAATCACCAAGGTTGGCAAAGGGTCCTGTGACTGATTCCGATGGTCAGGGTAATACGCTGGCTGTGGACGCAAACGGCGGCCGGAGCCACGCCTGCCGAACTCGAAGTCGCTCGCGGCTCGGCGGCTTCCGTAGTCCTCGAACACTGAATCCGTGTCGTGATTGCGGTGACCGTGATCGCTGCCGAACATCTGGGGAGGTGCGCTCACATGCCCTTCATATTGAGGTTGCACTTGTTGAAGGTGTTGTTGATCTGCTTGATGTTGCTCTTGTTGTGGTGGTGGCGGTGGCTGAGATGATGGGTGTACTGGATCCAAGTACTGAGTGTTGTCAACCCTACTACCGTCTGCATCTTGCTGGCCTGCGGGCTCCTCCTGTATGGTTGGTGGATGGGTGTGTCTCACGTTCAGACGGGATGGACCGGGGCGTGGTGTCACCTGCGAACGGCCGTCCTGATTGGTCAGAAGTTGCCGCTCTCGCCTTGATTCTGACTGAGTCATCACCTCGTCATGGAGACTGTAAGAACGTTGACATTTCAATGAACCTTACAACATCCGGAAAATCTGTGATGACCACTTAATGTTTTCGCAAACACTGCATTTCACCTTTGAAATCAAACAAGAACCAATGTAATTGATTTATCGGTGAATGAGAGCATTCACTATGACACAACATTCTCAATCAGTTCCTTTATAACCAATTAGGGCAGAACTTTTGAAAGCAAAGAGAAGCTTTATACATAATTTCAAGCTGTATAAAAGTACAGTGTAACAGAAATGTGAAATAAAACGGTTATGTTTAATCGCATTCAAATACAATGTAGGTCTACAAAGTAGAAATGTTAGCTTCATCTTCTGTACCAATCAATAATTTGACGATGAGTCGCTGGCATCTTAAAATAATATTTCTTACATAATCATGAACGTAAATTTTGCTATAAAGTATGAGACAATAGTGATAATGATATTTTCAGCACGTACGCCGGTGTTGGTAAGCATACGTTGTTCGTGTTGCCAATTTTGTTAACATTAAGTCCAGGTCGGGTGCCAAAGTAGCTGTTTGGATATCTAACGTACCCTTGGGGCGGGACAGCCGCTCTTAGCCCTGTATCCCGGTGGTGTGAATGAGTACTTTCCACACTCCCATCCACAATGGGAACGAACTCGCGCGCAGGGTTGTACACGGCGCTTTGTCTCTGTCCAGGAGGGAGCGAGGGCGGGCTTGGTGCGGGATACGACGGCGGCGGGGGAATCGCACTGCCCATACCTCCTCCTGCTGGACCTGCGGGCAGTGCGTACTCGTCAACGTACTCGTGGTCGGAGCGAGGAGGCAGGCCGGGGAGTGCTCGCTTGTCGGCCACGCGGTATTCGCTGGGGGAGTGGGCACGCCGCCTCTGCTTCCTCGTTCTTTGACGAGACCGACCGTACCTTTCGAACAGCATTAGAAAAATGGGGAGAAACATCGTCAGTCAACGCCTTGATAGTTGTTGTTTTTTTTTCTGTACTCACGCATGAAAGTACGCTGAGATCTCTATGAGGAAAAGGACATAATGTATCATCGTGCTAGAGGGAAAAAATCGCACAATACGAGTGATCCGTTTAATAAAGAGAGAACACTGGAGTAAACATACCGTTTGCTGATTTTCACTATCTATCGACTAGATATTCACACTCTTTATCAGTAAAGAAATCTCGAACAATGTCAAGAGTGAAAGCAGAGACTATTAAAGCAGATCTTGAGAGGTGGAGATGCCCTATGAAAAAAAAAAATCAGTTGTCTCCCGAGCTCTATAATGCATTTGTTTATTCATTAAACTCTTGCTTTTATTATTCTCTGTATAATGGGTTACCATTTAATCGGTTGAGATCGGTTTATTTTGGTCGACAACAACAACAACAACAACAACCACAACAACGGCAAATGCCCACCCCTAACCTCATTTCGTCCATTCGTTTCTCCGTGATATGGCTGTAAATGAGTCGGAAGACCAATCCGACAATGGTCACGAGGGTGAGGGCGATAAGCACGGAGACGATTCCGACGAGCCATTGGTAAATCTCCGTCCCATCAGTTTCTGTGAAATGATACGATATCGTGTTATAATCATCACTGACAAATCGCGTATATTATCACCCTGAGAGCGCTCAAGAAGAAAAAGGTTCGTTAATCCGAAGATGAAACAGCGTTGATTGATCCGAAAATGAAATAAGGAATAACTAACCTTATTTTCTTTCTTTCTTTCTTTCTTTCTTTCTTTCTTTCTTTCTTTCTTTTTTTGATGAACAAACCATTGGAATAACGAACCTTACTTCATATTCGGATTAACGACCCTTCGGAATAACAAACCTTATTTTATTTTCGGAATTATGAACCTTCGGAATGACAAACCTTATTTCATTTTTGGAATTATGAACTTTCGGAATAACAAATCTTATTTCATTTTTGGAATTATGAACTTTCGGAATAACAAACCTTATTTCATTTTCGGAATTATGAACCTTCGGAATGACAAACCTTCTGAATAACGCCACAAATGATAGGAATAACAAACCCTTTTTAATCGTCTAGATTTTCGAACCTGTAGGCATGAGGAATTTGTGTGTTTCGAAACAACGAACCTTCGGAGTAACGAACATCACCACAACTGGACGACACTTAAAACTGCATCTGTAGCAGGAAGCCTAATGTTAGATAAAATATACTGGACACTAATTTGGATGATGACAGTCCGTAAATTCACGTGTATTGTATACTATAAAAGTCTTGTTATTGGAAACATCAAGAAAAGAAATAGGTACAAGCTGCATGAATCTACAAATTACACAAGCGCAGGTTGATTTATCATAGTGTGTTTGTTGGGGTCTGGCTTATCCCTTCAACAGAGGAACCAAACCAAAACTCTGGCAGAAGTAAGGAACTTTAACAGTGTTTAATATATTGCATTATATTGTGTTGTCCCGCAGAAGAAAGGTACAATAACGAGCAACTTCGCTTAATGATTTTGAATGAGATAAATGCATTTATTTGAAAATTCAAATCTGCATACGTGTGGGTAAAAACTTATTGTACTTACAGTCGGAAATGTTTGCAAAGGTTGACAATCTCACCTGGGATTGCTGAAACAGGCGGGACGGTTGTCGTACATCGAACGGCTGGAAGAGCTGTAAGCACTGCCGCCAAAATCACCGAAAATCCTCCAGAGATGTCAAGCATGATCTCGTCACCTGAAGTTGACCTTCTCGTTCCCTTTTCGCTAAAATTAAAGCAATGAGCTTCCCTCGTACGATCTTAAATCGAAGCTTCATGGAGTCATGACTCAGGATTTGGCCTCACTGCTTCGTTGGCTACTGTACTTCTCTCTCCTAAATAGATCAGGGAAAGTTGTCTTCTGTTTCTTTTCACAGTTTGTCTCCGTCGTTGCAATGAAAACTCTCTTTTTTTATTTAGATTGTAAGCTTTAAATCGCAGCAAACCTCTTCCATTGATTCAGAAGACCTCTCCCTAAAAGTTAACAAGGGGCGAGTCTGTTTACCCTTCCTGTGAAAGTTTGCCCTTCTCTTTTATTCCGATGGTCCTCTGACATTGTCAAAGGAATGGAGTGGCGTTCTTCTCCGTTTCGGCAGTCCTTCTACTCAGGCATTGTAAAGCACGATAAAATATTTGTTTTACGATTAAACCTCCCTGGTTTGAAATTCCCTGCCCTTGCACATACAACCTTGCAAGTTAGATGCCTAAATGTTTGAATGGGAGTTTTCTTACAAAGAATGCGCGATTAAAGTCAAATCGGAATCGAGTATTTGCCGTCATTGCAGTGGCGTACCGTGCAATATTACAGAGATGGATGAGGGGCTCAACCAGTATGAGGCTGTGTCTTGTACACATGTATGTCTGTGTGAGTGTGCGTGTGTTTATGCGTGTGTAAGACTGATACATTTCTTAGGTTTTCTTTTTACAGCGACTTATATTTTACACAAATGATTATACTAATCCATGCATTGCACATGAATAAAGGACATTTCACAGAACACATGAGTTGTATTGGTTTAATGGAGATTATCCATGTTTCATCCCTACAAACGTACAAAAATATCGTATATTCGTACCACTTTAGAAAATGATGATAACAACAAACGAACAGACAGACAGACAGAGAGACATGCAGATATGCTCATCATGTGGCAGTTTAACAACTCTATCCAGCTTCTGAAGTTTAATTTGTGTAACTTTGACATACAAAAGAAGGCTATATTCAATCAAATTCAAGTTTTGAGATCTCTCTACATAAATTGATAGATCTCAAACTAATACATGTTCAATTACTTACATGACAGTGAACCCAAAATTAATATGTATGTGTTACGAATAACAGTCAGTAAATCTGTTACGATCTCTTTTACATGTTTGTAAATGAGTAACGATGGGCGCATTGTATTCAAAGCAACGACTGCTTTGGAACAGTTTACAGGACACAGCTTTGTAGTCATCAGTCTTTATTCTGCATATCATTTAATACACTCTACAAAAAGATTTGCAACACGCACCAAACCGAAAGTTAAAGTTTTACCAGCTGATGACGAATTATCTGAAACATGTTTTCATGTCAATCTGTATGTTTAGAATGTCATTTCATTGCCATAGGTTTCTGGGGTTTGGTTTTAATTCTTGTACTCTTCCTTGACAAAGTTTGGTCCTGTCAGAACATTATAATCAGTTTATTTCAAACGACTTTACCGTTCAAAAACTGTATTCTTAATGAAATGTATATAAAGACCATTCTAGATGACTGAACTTCTATTCAAGATCAAACAATCATCGACACTCTTTTAACAATTCCAAAAATTAAAGAGCGATTCCTGATACTACCCCCTTTCCAGTCAATGACATGCGCAACGTGCTTATAAGACGTAAAATGCCAAACACGCCCTATATGCTATAATAATTCAAGTCAATTCAAGTTCAGTCTAAATTCATCTTTATTTTCAACAAAACATAACATACACTTCATTCTGTTCTTTTTGTGACAAAATAACAATGTAAACGGTACACTGTGAAAGGAACAGAGTTAACACCAAGAGCGAAACATTATGATATACAGAATTGGACTAACAAGAAACATTTCAATGTATCACCATGACAAAATATTGCGCAATGCACGAAAAATTTAAGGATACACTGAAAAGACAATGCTTATATTTTGTGCCACTATACATGAAAAGGAAAAATCAATGCAAAAATAATTCTGGAAGTTCACTTCAGAGACAAGACTGACTGGACAGTCTTGTTGTTTTTGCTGTTGTTTTTGCTGTTGTTTTTGCTACTATATTTTTTTTTCTGTATGAGGGAACTGCATTCTACAAGCTCTGCTTTTTAGCAGTCCCCTCCATTTCCAGCAATATTGTTTATGCATTTACCACAGTGACATAACAGTTATTTTTTTTTGTATCTCTGTTGATAATTTACCTGTATCTTTTTTACAATGTTATTTCTGTTCATCGCATTGTGGTACTGATTTTCTGACATCTGTGTATATGAATGTTTCATTGTACTTTCAATTATTTTGTTTGTTGGAAATGAAATAAATCAACTTGAACTTGACAACAGGACGATCATGAGACCAAGACTGACATAACAAGACAAATAAAGAAACAAGGAAACACAACGACCTGAGACAACGACCTGAACAGAAAGATCACAACAAGGTGGATGTGGTTATAAAGTGTAAAGAGGGAAAGGAAAACAGAAGAATTGAGGAAATGACTTGAAGAAAGTCAAAGTTGTAATAACCGCAAACGTTTACAATTTAGTAGCAATAAAATGAGATATCAACTTGATAAAGGAGATTTTGCGAGTGAATGATAACAGGTCTCCGATTAAGTGGAATTATGTGAAATTATGAAAGAAAACATTTTAATCTCTTTTTGAATGAATATAATTGAAGAAGCTGTTCTGATATCGTTATTCAAAATGGGTAAAGGTGCTCTGAGCTAATAATCATCTCCTCGACTATAGTAAATATCAACTTCAAATGTGGATTCGAATCTACGTTATAAATGAAATAAACACCTACAAAACCAGCATAGTTTGAAAGTATACATGAATACCAGCTGACCTGATCATAGCAAAACAAAATACAGAGATAAAATCAGATAAGATTAAAAGCGAAGAAACTATGTAACACGCATTAATCGCTTAGACAGCAAAGCTACGTTTACATTATGCTCCCGGCGGCCAAGATAGTTGCATTTGCGGATGTGTTGCTCCGTGAGATTGGGCCATTTTATTTTTTTTTTTCTGTATAATGGTGGCATTTTTTTTTCTCAGCTTGGTCATCTCTCCTTGTATTAGAGATGTAAGATGTAGTAACGGCCCAATCGCCCCCCCCCCCCGCTTCCCTCCCCGCCCCGCGTTGTTTCACGTCCATCCAGTTTTGTCAACGGCGCGGTGGCCCGAAACGTGATTGCCGTGGCCGCGCGTCTAAAGAAACATAGTGTAAAATTGGCATAAGCGAGGCAGTAAGTTCCAGTTAGTTTTAGTCACCGATCTTATTCAAATCGGACCTCGATATCCACTCCCTGCATCTCCTTCCGGAACCACTCGTCGAACTTTTCGTTTTGTGCAACGGTGAAATAGTTCTTCCAACGACCTGTCTTTCCTGTGTAAGAATATAAATTAGTTCAACTAGTGAGACTTGAGCGCTTAATTTTCAGTTCATTGATGTGACCAATGATGAAAGGCAGTATATGAAACCATGGACCTAAGTAGGTCCATGATGAAACGATATTCGAAATAATGCACGACATCTGGTGCGAGAAGTGGATGTGCTGGCAAGCAACATTTTAAGGATTAAATGAAGAGTCATTACATCACAGATACTTAACACAGTGAATCTAAAAACCAGCATTACTGTCAGTGCAAATAACCTTTCTCTGATCAGGCCAAAATTGGAACTACGAGCTGGCTAATTTGACATGTTTGTGCTTTGTTTTGATTTTTGTATCATGGTTCTGATCAAGCTATCTTATCGTACCACGCCCACTCTTTATCTATAATCTAGAAACTTTTGAGGAAGAAATTATCTTGACGTTGATCGAGGGTGGCTCTTTGCTATAATCTCCCCTATTTCCAGCGTCAATGCAAGACACTGATGGCGATATTTGCTTTACCTTTGTTGAGGAATGGCAGTCGAATGAGCTCAGAATTGGGTTCCGCGTTTTCTTCAGCTCTTTTCTGGTAGGTCTTCCGCATTCCGGGCATGGAGCTGTTTTCAACAACCCGCTGCAAGGCTTCCTTCGACAGAGGGCGCCCCATATGATCGGCCACCATCCGGATGTATTTCGCAGGGTCCTGAAACAGTGTTGACCGCAAGAGTCTTATCATTCTTCTCACCCTTCCTTACTCTTCTTTTCTTCCCCTTAAACCCCGCCACTCTCACCCAACCCCCCCCCCCCCCTCTCTCTCTCTCTTCGGTTTCGTCCACTTCCAATGCATATTCACTGATGAATACTTAATCAATGCATTGCACATGATTATAAAACGTGCTCCAAGAGAGAACACAAATTATCGGCTGAAATTCACATTGCAAGAACTATTTTGAAACTTAAGGCGTGCTTATCTATAACAATTCTAGATTGCAATCTGTGGTGAAAGTAAGGTTGAAAGTGAGATAATATGATAATCTACAATAGATCAACACAACCGCGCGTCATAGTTATACATATCAAGATGAACTTGTTTTGACTTTCTAAAGACTGCAGTGTAAAATTAAGTAAAATCTCTGGAATTGAGCAACAAGGCCACATAATATCTGATGTTAGAGACCTTACACATGTTATGAAACGATCGACGAAGTCTCCTATCGTCAGATTAGATATCTAGGGATGACTATAAGTTCCAAAGTTCATACGGTAACCGTTCTACGTCTTGTGGGTATAGTCTTGTTGCAATGCGCACTGTCTCCCACTCAATCATACCTGTAGGATGTCTTCGTAGAACAAAAAGAGCAGATTTTCTTCCTGTCGGATTTCCCAGAATTCCTTGACATGGTCAGGCCATGGTCCGAATTCAATGTCTGGGAAGATACATATGACACAGATTGAAAGAACAATCATGCCTTTCTCTGTTGATTAAATCCTCATTGTATTATCCTTACGGCGCCAAAGCCGACTTAGATTTATTCAAATTTTTATTCATTAAATGAAATCAGACAGAAATTTTACCAAGAATCATTATCATCATCATCAATAATTTACAAGCTATCATCAGACAATAACAAGGTGTGTAATTGCAAAATATACAAATAAGATATAATGATGTTGTCTCCTCCTAACTTTTGTAATAAATTGTTTGTCGAGTTTTGTGATTGTATTATTTGTAATTGTGTTATTTTTTGCATGAAAACGACAAAGCAAAATTACTGAGCGTAAACTAAATACAAGAATCAACATTACAGTTGGATTGCCCAACTCAGCTTAGCTGTTGTACTGAGTGGTCCAAGGGTAAAAATTGATGATGATACAGTTACATATAATAATAAAAAACATAATATAAAAAACATAAATTTATTTTGATAAAAACATTCTTGAAACATGAAGAGAAAGCACATGCACAAACTACTAAAGAGAGCATGCATTTCATAACAATATGTCCCCCACCATTCCATTGTCAAAGACTAGATTTCATCTTGAAATTAAATTCTCGAGAGAAGAATGTGGGGATACTAACTACAGATGCAATACATACCATTTAAAACTTTAGAACTATTTTGGAATTACAACCTCAATTATATTGCTGAATACAGTTGAATTTGAATGAAATTATGGTTCTGGTGGCATGCCATTATAACTGCAAGACTCTCTAAATAAAACATATTCTGTAAGAGTATTTAGTCTTGGTTTCGGTAATGAACATCTTACAACAGGGAATAGTAGTAGGGAATTAATTCAAATGATCATTTTAGATACTGAGCACTGGGGACATTCAAAATTTACAGAATTAACATGATTTTTGCGTCACGTAAAGAATCCCAGTTAAGCATGTGGATAATTTGATGGCTGGATACATGTTTGTATGGATCTATTCAGGGAATAATCTTGTCTACACCCTATATTGTGGTCTTTGTAATTGCATAGTGTACCAGTATTTAGAATTATAGAGGAGCCATAAAGATATTACTGAGTAATTTTCATTGAGTCGATACTCACTTCCGTTTATAACCAATTCAATTGTTCTTTCCCATGTCAAAGGAACTTCGAAAGGATAGTCCTTCAGAAAGTTGTACCAGGAGACGGCAGTATCCTTAGGGTTGCGGGCGAGGTAGATTACCTAGCAAGGATTATTGATATAATGCGAATGTGTTTTATTGACGAATGAAGACCTCTATATCGCGAAGTCAAAGGGGATGGCTAGTAACTGATCAGTGGGAATCAGTGGAAATGCTGGGGGATGATTGTTCCAATCCTTGTGGGATTCATTTAAGAGTACATTATATATCTATTGTTGTGTGAAAATTATCTGCTGCAGAATGGTCTCATAGTCAAGTAATGTGCAGTTTAATGCCCCGTCATTGTACAGGCATGTAAGCCTGGAACCATTAAACTGCACATTACTTGAATATGAGACCATTCTGAAGCAAATAATTTTCACACAACAATAGATATATAATGTACTCTTAAATGAATCCCACAAGGATTGGAACAATCATCCCTCAGCATTTCCACTGATCAGTTACTAGCCATCCCCTTTAAGTCAAATGTGAAATAATATATTCATGCATTGCATGGCTCGTCACAAGTGGAAGGTGTGGAATAGAGGGCACGGGAACCTTTGAGTTTATATATATATATTTATTCATTTATTTATTTATTTATTTATTTATTTATTTATTTATTTATTTATTCATTCATTCATGTTTCATATTACACATTTCATACAAGTTTTATATTCCATTTGATTTCAGAGAAGAAAATGTGTTTAATACAACAGTCAATTTGAAACAAAATTGCACATAATGTATAAGGACATAATTATAAGCGACGTGGTAATATGAGGAACCTACTAAAAAGCAAAGCTTGTAGGATGTAGGTTCTAAAGATATGATATAGGCTTTTAGTACAATATGTCAATGTCAGAAATGACGAAACATGCGAGAATACAACATGTCGAGAATATAATTAAGTTTACGGAATGCACAAAGTATTGTATGATGTTCATGATTAAACTTAAGGTATTAATGCTAAGTAAAGTAACAAACTGTGATCGAACAAAATAATATCTATTGAACGATAATTCAACTCAAGAAGGAAAAAAAAAAGCAGCAAAGCCCCCCCCCCACCCAAAATTCAAGGTGGATAGAGGGGGGGGGGGGGACCAGATAATTTCAATAGTATGCTCCGCCATGAACAGATGAAGGCAGCTTGAGACCCACTTCTACTGTACATATATTATCTTCTACACAACTATGACCTGATTTATAACAATATTATTCAATGTGAAAGTAAAATCATCACCTAATGATAAGACAATATACCACCCCAAAGGGAGATACGCTTTTCATTTCGTATTAATCAAATATAAGATAAATATTAAGCAAGTCATTCTGCCACTACCTCGGCTATCCTATACAAACACACAGTTCAGTCTTACTCTACCAACCTTGCCTGTCTTCAACAAATCCTTGGGCATGTACTTGAGCCTCAGATGGGTCTGGATAACTCTCGGTGAGGGCGCTTTCGCTATCTTCTCCATGTTTGGCGCCATGTCTGGAGGGCTGTGCTCTTCTTCCTCCTTGGTGTCGGGCAGCTTCTGGTCCAGGTCGATCATCTCGACGACGGTGGAGCTGGAAATGCGGTCGATTTTCTCCGGGTAGCCATCCGAGTTGATGAGACCGACAATTTCCAACATCCAGTGGGTTCCTGCGTGGGAGTCAGACAAAATGCTTTGGCCTTTAAATGTCCTGTCTACCTTTGGGAGCAGTGATTTTGGAAATGTTCAAGATTTCACTTTTGATGCATATGTGAAGGTCAGTTGTATCACAGAACATCATACCATATAAAATTGTCGCAATAAAGCCTAAAATATAAGGAGATATCACTATTTTTCTCATTAAACCGTAACTATCTGACAATAGACGATTTAGTCTGGAAATATTTTTATTGTAACTATTATTCACATTTTGTATATTTAACAATGCTTAACATCAATTATACTGGTTCAAATTCTTACATTGGTTGTTTCTATCCCTAACTCACAGTTTAGAACTATTTTGAAGCAGTAATGCTGGTTTTTGTTCCATCTGCAAAAGGTAAATTATGACTTTAATTTTTTTTTCTGTTGTGCTACATTCCCCTTGCGTTGTCTTCCTCAGACGAAAATTTTGTCATACCATTTAGTGATATTGAAAATACTAAAGAAATTCAAGTTATTCATCTGTGTGCGTGTGTGTGTGTGTGTGTGTGTGTGTGTGTGTGTATGTGTGTGTTTTGTTCCTTCATAAGGAGGAACATTACTGTATACAAACCAGAATGCCCAGAGGTCGTTATTCAAGTCCACTGACGAATTGCCTACCGTTGATAATGGTCTCCTCTACCTGTATACATGAAATATATCATGTAGGCCCTACAGGTATGCTAACTCGTAATTACATATTTCTGTTAAGTATAATGGTTCATCTTGATGCGAAAATTGTTGATTTTGTCATCATGCTTTATTTGTACCAATGGAGAAATAAAACAAACTGAAAATACACGACTGAAATTTTACCATAATAATCGTAATTCATTAATGTTCTTTTGTTCGTGTGTGTATGTGTGTGTGTTTTCAAAACATTGCAAATAATTCGATAACTGAGAAATATACCTGATTTTGGATAAGTCACTACCCAGGTATCGTCGGGGCGGACGTCAAATGTCCGCAAGGCTTTGATGCTGGAATCCAACACAGAGTTGAAGTAGTTGATCCCATCGTACTCGTGCACACCTCGGATATAAGAAGGCTTCGCTCGCTTTGCCATTCTCATGCGAATTCCGGAACTATATCAGAGATCTGTGCGGAAACACAACGGAAGTGTTAGAGAACAAAGTGTAGTGGTGCAGAGGATATGTGTCTGGACTTCCACACGTGAGGGTCCTAGGTTCGAATCACGTAATATGCTTACATTCATGGACAAGATGCTTTGCTGGTGCAATCATAACTATAGCAGGACACAGCACAGCACCACTGAAAAGGCAATCTTTCAAGCTTTCAACGCAAACAAACAAACAAACAAAAAAAACAAATAAAAGATTTGTTTTTGTTTTTATTCGTTACAATCAAGTCTCCTAAAGATGTTAGAAATGGATGATAAAACTACAAATTTGAAATTCACTTTTCTTCCTCTGACGTATACGTGAATGTCATGTCCGTTTCAAATTTTATATCATGATGCTTATAATCCCGGTTTCTAGAATGTTCAAATATTGTAGTTCTATGCGTTTTTAGTGCTCTTTAAATAATATCAAAAGGCAGACAGACAACAGTAATATTAGGCGCTCAAAATGGGAAACATATTATTCCCTATATCTACGACAGGTGACACGTTCAAGAAACATAGTTGCATTCATGACAGTTTTGTTTTTAGATTGTTATTCTGCTTAATGGGATATCGATCTTAAACCGACCTTGTGTTGATATGCATAGCCTAACAATAATGCGCTTTAAAGGAGATGTCCGTTTACAAAATGTAATCAATAGAGGGGAAAATACATTACTTTCCTCAAGTAAAGAGGTATCCCGAAAATAATGCTGCGATTTAGTTGCAAAACGTTACATTCCTGGCAATTGTAGTTTATAATGGGACGCTGGCCTGGGCCTCGAAAAATTATCATATCGTGATAATATCTTCTACCTTTGACTTTTGTATGAAGAGAGAGAGAGAGAGCGAGAGAGAGAGAGAGAGAGAAAGAGAAAGAGAAAGAAAAGAAACATGATGTACAATAGAATTGACATGAAACAAAAACGCGCATTGCCAACAGAAAAGGTATCAAAATCAAGTTGTTTCCACTTACCAACTTAAATCACTTCAATCCAACACGTCCAATTACAACTGCCGCAACAGTGCCACCCTCCAAAATGGATTACAAACCAATGATGTGTTGTACATTCTAGAATATTGTGACCCGCCGCAACAAATGGACCCAAGAAAATCGCGTTAGAAGTCAGATTGTCAGAATTAGTGAACCATTTCTCGAATTATTTCGATCCTGAAAAAAAAAAGGAAATGATCGAAGGAAAGGCACCCTCCCCCTCAGTGGCGTAACTACGGGGGGGCATGGGGGGGCACGTGCCCCCCCCAATCCGCTGGTAAAAAAAAGGAAAAAAAAAAAGGAAAAAAAAAAGGAAAAAAAAAGGGGGAAAAAATACCAAAATGGTAATTCAAGGGTTAATAAACTGATTTTGAAATCGACATGAAAGGATGATCAAGAAAAAAGATATTTTTCTAAGATTTCTTTTAACCATATAACTAAAGAGGTATTATAGTGAAACATTGTTCAAAAAGCCCGGAGACAACAAAAGATTGTGATTCAGCGTGATTCCTGGTTGGCATTTTGAATATAAGCAGGATGTGCGCAGTGAACTCAGAACATCGGAATGGCAAAAAGAGTCGCTGCAATGTTACGCAATGTGATGTTTGATAGGTTGTGCGCATTTGCTATCAAAGCTTGATCATTGATTTTGCAGTATTGCTTTACATACTAGTCTATATTAAAATGCCTTGCATTGCCAATAATAAGACTTGACCTTGGCTATTTCCTAACTTTTCCATCTATATGAAACACACACACACTCACAAACGCAAACAAATTAGGGGATGCTCTATATAAAGTGCAGATTTTGGACATCCTTCTCCCGCTTGGTCACTTCGACGCCCCCTCGCTGGTCATACTCCCCCAATCATGAACATAAACCAACACCCTTGACTACCAGTGGCGGATCCAGGGGGCGCACCGGGCGCCCCCTCCCTCCAAAGCGAAAAAAAAAATACATGTAGCTACAAACGACAGTTTTTGGACTGTAAAATGTCAACATTTTCAAGCTCGCTCGCTTCGCTCGCTCGCATTTAACCGTTATACGCCATTCTCCTAATGTTATTGCCAATAATTGCCAGCAGTTGCGCCCGGTGCGCCCCCCCCCCCCTCCTGAGTTTCCAAAGCGAAAAATATAGCTACAAACGGCAGTTTTGGGACTGTAAAATGTCAAAATTTTCAAGCTCTCTCGCTTCGCTCGCTCGCATTTAATCGTTATGCCATTCTCCTGATGTTACTGCCAGCAATTGCCAGCAGTTGCGCCCGGTGCGCCCTTTCTCCTTAATTTCGAAAGCGAGAAAATATAGCTACAAACGGCAGTTTTGGGACTGTAAAATGTCAAAATTTTCAAGCTCGCTCGCTTCGCTCGCTCGCATTTAATCGTTATGCCATTCTCCTGATGTTACTGCCAGCAATTGCCAGCAGTTGCGCCCGGTGCGCCTCTTCTCCTTCATTTCGAAAGCGAAAAAATATAGCTACAAACGGCAGTTTGGGGACTGTAAAATGTCAAAATCTTCAAGCTCGCTCGCTTCGCTCGCTCGCATTTAATCGTTATGCCATTCTCCTGATGTTACTGCCAGCAATTGCCAGTAGCTGCGCCCGGTGCGCCCCTTCTCCTTAATTTCCAAAGCAAAAGTAAAGCTACAAACGGCAGTTTTGGGACTGTAAAATGTCAAAATTTTCAAGCTCGCTCGCTTCGCTCGCTCGCATTTAATCGTTATGCAGTTCTCCTGATGTTGCTGTCAGTAATTGCCAGCAGTTTCGCCCGATGCGCCCCCTCCCCTTAATTTCCAAAGCGAAAAATATAGCTACAAACGGCATTTTTGGGACTGTAAAATGTCAAAAATTTCAAGCTCGCTCGCATTCAACCGTTATATGCCATTCTCCTGGTGTTACTGCCAGTAATTGCCAGCAGTTGCGCCCGGTGCGCCCCCCCCCCCCCCCGCCCCGAATTTCCAAAGCGAAAAAATATAGATACAAACGGCAGTTTGGGACTGTGGATAGCGTAAAATGTCAAAATTTTCAAGCTCGCTCGCTTCGCTCGCTCGCATTTAATCGTTATGCAATTCTCCTGATGTTGCTGTCAGTAATTGCCAGCAGTTGCGCCCGGTGCGCCCCCTCCCCATAATTTCCAAAGCAAAAATATATAGCTACAAACGGCAGTTTGGGGATTGTAAAATGTCAAAATTTTCAAGCTCGCTCGCTTCGCTCGCTCGCATTTAATCGTTATGCAATTCTCCTGATGTTGCTGTCAGTATATAGTAATTGCCAGCAGTTGCGCCCGGTGCGCCCCCTCCCAATAATTTCCAAAGCGAAAATATATACAGTAGCTACAAACGGCAGTTTGGGGACTGTAAAATGACAAAATTTTCAAGCTCGCTCGCTTCGCTCGCTCGCATTTAATCGTTATGCCATTCATGTTACTGCCAGCAACGGCCAGCAGTTGCGCCCAGTGCAACGCCCTTAATTTCAAAGCAAATATATTATTATATATAGCTACAAACGGCAGTTTGGGGACTGTAAAATGTCAAAATTTTCAAGCTCGCTCGCTCCGCTCGCTCGCATTTATTCATACCGTTATGCAATTCTGATGTTGCTGCCATAAGGTGCCCCCCCAATGTCTTCCCCCTTTAAAAAAGTGTGTGTATGTGTGCGTGTATGTGTTAGGCATTTTATCGTGGATTTCAAGCAGTTCGAAACAAGTGCGAAGCTTCAGATGGCTGTACTAAATACAATGTAATAGTAGACTCCGCCCCCAGTACCAAGGGAAGCATTATCATTGGTCACTCCGCTGTTATGTGCTAACCGAAGCGGAAAGCTCGCGCAATATATAGCGCGTGGGCGTCCGTAAAGTTTAATTTTCTTTTTTTTTTTAACTTCTAGATCCGCCGAGGAGCTTTATGTTTTTGTTTATGTTTTAGTTTATGTTTTAGTTTATGAGTTTGTTTATGTTTTTGTTTATGATTTTGTTTATGGTTTTGTTTATGTTTGTTTATATTTTGTCATGCTTTGTTTGTTTGTCTGTCCACTGTTTGCAAAATAACTCTGAAAGTTGAGAACGGACTTGGCTGAAAGTTAGAGAAAAAAATGGTGATAACACAACTGGAGCAGATGATTAAATTTTGGTAGTGATACACATAACCATCCTGATCAAGGATTCTTTTTGTTATTCTTTTAATCTTTTAAAGGGTTTTCATTGGCAAATGGGGCCAACAAACAATCTCCAAGTGCTTTTCTAGCTTTGCCCAGTTTTTTTTTTTCCTGGATCTTTCTCATGAAAATATTACCCTAGCGAAGAAAGCCGGGAGAGCGCCTTTCTGTCCATACCGTGGCAATGCATGCAAAGACACCAAGCCACAAACCTGCATGAGCAGATTCCAGCCGTGATACATAGGCCTACGATTTATTCAGACGACTAAAAAATTGCCACTTACCGGTACTTATTACTTAAGGCCTTATCAAATACCTCCAGAAGACTGAAAATTGTCAAATTTGTTTCCTTCATAAGTACATTAGCATTGACTACAAGATCATGCATCTCAACTGTATGTATATAAACAGGAGCTATCAAGGTTAAAGTCCTTGTGACTGGTGTACTGTACATGTAATGAAGTATGTTGTTACATGCAATATCTTATCTCCGTGTGGATCAGTCACAGGACGAAAATCTGTTCAGAGAGTAATGCTTCGCTACTGGGCAGCCAATTTCTCCCCTTCCGGTACATGATTGTCATTTCTTACAAATTCAATTCATTCCATTCAAATAATTATATTTCTATATATTCCAAAGTAAAACAAGGTAATGTACATAACGCTTACATGAGTAAACAAATGTAAATCAGACAAATTTCAATTATGCATAATATAATCGTAGTAATTTTGTTTTGTATTTCGATAAATGAACTAATGATAGGACCAAAGCAATTAAACTGATGCTTAGAACACGGTTCCATGACATTTGCTCCTGCGGCAATATTGCTCGTGTGAAACATCTGCGTGCTGAGTCAAAATAAAAAATCTAACATAAACAAACATAAACAGAACTCTAATCCTAATCCTCATATGAGAGTATAAACCTAAACCCTATCACATCTCTAACCCTTACCCTAAGTCCTTGGAAAAAATAAGACCAGAGGAACTGTCGCTGTCATGTCACCTTAGGACACAACATGTCAACAGAATTTAGGTCGAACGTCCTTTGCGGCGCTGCTCATAATGTAGGAATTTAATGACTGGAATTATAGACGTAACTGCAAATAGATAGGATTGCAAATAATTTTCCTCCTCAGTACGCACAGAAATTTGGCATAATCTGAAAGCCAAGTATGCTACATATCAAGACCAAATCTGAGTTTACACCGGTATTATAAAATGTTGAA
This sequence comes from Diadema setosum, assembly GCF_964275005.1. Taxonomy (NCBI): domain Eukaryota; kingdom Metazoa; phylum Echinodermata; class Echinoidea; order Diadematoida; family Diadematidae; genus Diadema; species Diadema setosum. The sequence goes on along the minus strand of NC_092688.1, from coordinate 42,866,339 downwards.
AGGCAGCGCGACATTTTGAAAAATGCAGTTTGGTGGTGTTGGTGTTGGTGTTGGGGTGCGGGTGGGGGCGAGAGGGGTGAAATCCCGCGCTGGGTCTAAAAACATGTTTTCTGTTTCATTCATGCGTATAGTAAAAGTTAACGAGTTCATCCTTTGACGACTTGCAAACCGGTGTTGGGGGTACAACACAGCTCGAATAATATACGCCATCAAATCGAGTCATCCTATGAGTATGATAACAGCCTGCCAACCCTCAGTTGCTTGCCCTTCTCAACGCTATCTCATCCATGCTTTACAATGTCGGAAAAACATGACACAATAAACTGTTTGTGCCTTTCCGCACCAATCTCTGAAAAATCGACATTCCACACCACAGTCCAATGATTAGGAACCATTCGAGAGACATAAAGCAGACAATCACTCGACATGACAATGATAGGAAAAAGAAATTAAAGGCATAAGCATAACGGCAGAATTCAAAGTGAACAGTAGGGCGTGATAGGCGAATATTTCGTTCAAGTAATAGCGGTTTTCTTTTCTACGAGACCTGCACCTCATGAAAGGCAAACGTAGGATACAGGCTCAAATCCTGGCAATTAATAGAACAGGTCTCTGTTTGCAAAGCTATAATGTAGCTTACCCCTTTTTTCCCCTAGGTGCACTTGTTAATTTTCATTTCCGAAAGAGTTATATTCTATGCAAAGAAAATATGTAAGTATTGAACATGGCATAATTCAGAACATGAATCAAAGTTAACTATCCAAACATAATGAAACTATTACTGTATTGATATGTAGCGAGTATTGAAAATTGTAACGGTGAATAGCCCACTAAGCCCTTAACTTCCAAGGGGAAAAACACACACAGAAATTGCCAGTGATATGGCAACAAAAGGCTCTGGTGTGCAATTTTAAGTTTAACAAAATAGACAGACAGTATAAATTAACAAGACAATATTGGCTTCATTGATACAATGTTTCTCTCACTCGTTATTTGTGTATCTCCACCTCTCATTCTGTTTTTTCTCTCTCTATTTTAAAAGGTCCTTTGTACTTCGCTCGTCTCTTAAGTGATATCTCACATCAGTACTCCTTTAAACCCTTCAAACTTTGAGAATTGTCTTGTATCACTTATAGCAAGTGCGGTGCCAAGTAAGTGTGAAAAGATACAGAAAAGCTATAGTTATATTATAGCATATCAGTAGGTGTGATATGAATATTAATCATCAACTGTCAAAGGCATTTGACAAATATGCTAATTGAATGAATCTATCTCAATTCAATTTAGTTCAAATATTCATTTTCATTTTTCCCAACAAAGCATAACATAACCTAATTACGAATCATCCTAGGTATACATTTGACTGTGAAAAAAGAATAATGATAGTTAACAAGTGATGATGATACATGCATACCAGTTAAGAAAAAAAAAAATGTGTTTAGAGGGAACAAATCTGAGATATCCATAAAAAAGCATGCTTGTATTGCGACCACTCAAAGAATTCTAGGAGAGTACTTCAATTGCAAATACCTAACATCAAATCCAAAACAGGAAGGAACAAAACAGGAGAAACACAACAACATGGCATTATTGTGGGGTATTCAATTAAAAGATCAGCAACAATCGCTTTGTTTTACTTTGTTTTGGATATTCAACCATTCAAAAAACCGATTTTCATCAAATAAACTCTGAATTCCTCTTAGAATAAGTATGCACTGTAACATTTCATAAGTGGTTTCTTCGTGTCTCGCAAGAAAAAGTTGAAAAGCTCAATCTTCATTTCAACAAATAGTATTCCATCATTTAAACCCGTGATATCTTTGCCAAAAAAAAAGAAAAAAGAATTTATCTAAATGAATCGCGCTATGTATCAAATTAAAGCAAAGGAATTAAAAGAGGAGATCAGAGATTCCGCGGGATCATCCCACAAGACCGACACCCATATAAGTTATACAGCCCACGAGTTCGACACTAGGCAAATTAAGCCCATGAGACCGACACTAGGTAAAAACAGCCCACGAGTTTGACAGATACAACACGGGGTTTAATGTGTCGGTCTCGTGGGCCTTATTTGCTTAGTGTCGAACTCATGGGCTGTATAAATCGTGAGCTGTATAATTCGTAGGCTGTATGATTCGTGGGTGTCGGTCTCGTGATGTGCACCCGATTCCACCACTCCAGACATTTTGCTTCTTTTGTTGAAGGGCATGGGGTCACATACTACACAACTCAGTAAGCATATTGAAGAAGTTTTTGATGAGAGAAAGAGAAAAAAAAAAATAGCATACCGCCCGGGTCACCATAGTCCCTGTTCACAGCCTCTCTATGCTTTAAAATACATTAAGGAAACAAAATCAGGGTTTGGGATAAACGAAAAGGTTGAAAAGTCACGACAGCGTGGCTTTTTGTGGAATTATTTTTTATCACCTTACGTTCACTGCCCTATCATTAAAGGTTGATTGTGTACACATTTTTACTTATAGGAGAACGTTTCATAGATAGAAACTCTTGGAATATCATTTAAAATTTGTTTGGATTAATTTCTGGTTGTTTTCAAAGCAACTTTTGTCACATTGTCACTTCATACAGGCTTAACAAATAATGCTCTCGCGTAACAACCAGTAGGAGTGATGTGTAATTGTAGCTTGTGTAAATATCATAATCATTATCATAATCAATAAAGATTAAATATAAGTGTTGTGGTGTACCCTGTGTTGTACTGGCACTACATATTTGAGTAATAAAGCTGTTGGGTACACGGGTCAGTGCAATCTCAAGTCAACAGGCATTTTGGCGCACACACAATGTCAGTTTGCGAATTGACAAAATGAAATTCATTTCGCTCATTACACCGTGACGTTGAAAATTTGTTCATCCATGGTGTTCGACTGTCAGTGGTTGTTACCACTTGCCATGGTGTGTGTGTGTGTGTGTGTGTGTGTGTGTGTGTGTGTGTGTGTGTGTTTCTTTTGTGTAGTTTTGAATTTGTGTACAAAATAATGTCGTATGTCTTTCGGGTCATGCACCGATTGATTTTTTTTTCCCGTTGATCAAGCATATTGATTATATATTGTGTGCATCCATTCAAGATGAATGTTTTGTCATGTGAAATCATAGAAATCGAATAAATATTTTTGAAAAACAAATAAAAAAAAAGTGTCTCTGTGTGTGCGTGCGTGTGTTATAGCTGACTACCGTTTGACTTCGTGCCATGTCGGAATGGAATCATTTTCCCATTTAAAGGGCAAGTTCACCTTCATAGACATGTGGGTTTAGTGAATGCAGCAATATTAATAGAACACATCAGCAAGAGTTTGAGGAAAATCGGACAATCCGTTTAAAAGTTATGAATTTTTGAAGTTTCTGCTCAGTCACGATTGGATGAGAAGACTACTACGGCTTATGATGTCACATGAGTACAACGATATAAAGAAAGAATAAAGAAAATTCAACATACAACGTATTTCCATTTTTCTCGCATAACGAAAGAACACTCAACTTCTCTTTTTCAGAAGGCAGGGGGAATAATATTACCCTTAATATACGTCAGTGACAAGTCGAAGAAATGTGCACTTTATTCAAAAAATAAAGTTTTGTGAACTTCTCTTTTTATTTTCCTTATTTCGTTGTACGCATGTGACATCATGCACTGTAGTATTCTTCTCATCCAGCAGTGACTGCGCAGATACTTCAAAAATTCATAACTTTTGAACGGATTGTCCGATTTTCCTCAAACAAAAAAGTTCACTAAATGTGTTGTACTAATATTGCTGCATTCTCTCAATCCTTATGTATATGAAGGTGGACTTGTCCTTTAAGTATGAAAAGCCTTGTGTGTTAAAAAGCTTTTCAGACTGCTGAAACGCTAACAGGTGCATTTGAACGAAAAAAAAGGGGAAAAAAAGTCGCATAACAATGTGCTTGTTTGCTCTTTTTTGATGTCTTTTGTTTTGTTTTGTAGTTATTTTGGTTTGGTTTTCACCCCCATAAATCTATCATGTGAGCTAGTCTTGGCAAAGGAAACAATTTGCCAGACCAAATATACAACCATTCAAAATACATACACTTGTCTTCCTAGTCTTGGCTTATACTATACTATTTTGCTGCATTTTTCCCGTGTTCAGATTCTGTACATTGTAAATATACATTCTGAAACTTCCCAACGTTAAAGCAAGTCACCAAGATATTCATGGCATCTGTGGTTGAGCTTACTTTTACTCAGTGATCGTGATTGATCACTGATGCTAATCAGTAGAAACTTTGATAATCAGGTTTGATCCTATATAGCGATAGAATTTACATATATATATATATAAATGCATGATATATATATATATATATATATATATATATATATATATATATATATATCTTGGAATTTTCCACGTGTTGGACTTCGAATGTTGTAATTATTAGAAGAAAGAGTCTCAAGTACGCCATGGATCCAACGATTACACAAAAATTTTATTACATAATAAAATTTTTGTGTAATCGTTGGATCCATGGCGTACTTGAGACTCTTTCTTCTAATATATATATATATATATATATAATATAATATAAAATATTTCATGCTACATTTAGTTTCTAATCGTATGTAGAGACGAAACAATTTCTAAAGCATTATTTTGATACATATTTCGTTACATATTTCGATCACAAGTAAAGTGATCGCGATTTTATTTGACACCATAAACATTATCACCGTTTTGGAATGGTTGTTGATAGTTTCTTCCGATTTTGTACTTTCTGCGCATATTTGTTGGTAAGTTAATTTTGTAATCTATCTTATGACTCAACAGGGATTGTATGCTTAGTTGAAAGTATTTAGCTGTAGGGATATGCGTAGTAGAAATAAACAGATGGCTAGAAAAATGTAATTGTTATATGTACTGTATGAGAGATTGGGTTGTGACCAAACTTGAGAATCTTTTCCTCGTAGTAGGCTTGGTTGATGTTCATCAGGTATTGCCATCTCTATTTCTTTTAAAGAAAAGCTTTAAAAGAAAAAGAGAAGGAGACACAAGGATAAAAGTATATTCACCCCACCACAATACACTGGTTCATTCTTACGCTGATGCTGATGACGCAGCTATTTGCTGATACGTAGTGTTTTGATTGTCAATGTTGAATGGAATAGAAATGAGATAAGGCGAAGATAATTCGAATGATATATATGTATATTTATCAATGCCTAAGGTTTGATCTGCCATGACCTTCACGTATATCCCATACGTTTTGTCTCGCGGAACAAACGCATTGACGTGGGATTCCGGTTTAATTGTCTGCTATATGTCTGCCGCGTATATTCCACATTTTGTCTCATGGTATACAAACCCGCATCATACAAGACACTGTGCTGCTCTATTTTATGCCTTTTCCAACGAGTCTGCAGAAGTTCTTTTGAGTTTTTTTTTCTCAAAATGTTCTTCTGTTCTTTTTTTTTCCCTCTTCATTTATGAGTAGTGTCTGAATGTCTGCAGCTGCTTGATGGCTGTTTGTTAACATCCTACGAGACCGACTCCCACGAGTCATAGTACAGCCCACTAGTTCGACAATGGGGGAAAAAAAAGGTCCGCGATGAGGTACACAGCCCACTCGAGTCATGCAGCCCATGAGTAGGTAAAAACAGCCCACGAGTTCGACATTGCAGCACGGAACTTAATGTGTCGGTCTCGTGGGCCTTGTTTGCTTAGTGTCACACTCATGGGCTGTATGACTCGTGGACTGTATAACTCGTGGACTGTATAACTCGTGGGCTGTATGACTCATGGACTGTATGATTCATGGGTGTCGAACTCGTGACGTGCACTTAAAGCGACGAACCATTCAAAAGGGTATTTTGTGTCGGTAATGCAGGACATTCATCGTTTATATATCGTACTATTTTTTTTTTTTTTTTTTAGATTGTGGCAATACAAAAAATGCATTTGTTTTATTTTTGTGCTGGAATATATTAGAATATGACAAAAACATTCAAAGACTTAATTTCATTTCCTAGTTGTTATTTTCTTCTTTCTTTCTTTCTTTTTTCTAGCTTCAAATCACCTTTTGTTTGATGTGAGAAAGTTCTTAATAATTGCCCTCATTATCATAAGTATCTCGTATAACAGTCACAATTATTGCAATACAATCATGCCAAGTATTTTAGGATTATCAGTGAGGTTTATTGCAATCCTTATACAGCTGGTCCTTGCCATCGGTAGTTTTTAATCGTTGAATTCTTGTATTTACTTAGATTAAAAAAAAAAAATAACGAAAACAGAAATGAGCCAGCATAAATGTGCCAGGACTTTAAGTCTGATCGTTTGCCGTTTTTGTGCGACTTCAGCTGATGTGTGTCGTAACAACATACACATGACACATACGAATGGCAACAAAACCAGCTGCTGACGTGAAAAATGACAGTTTTTTTGAACAGAACAATTAGCTTATCATCGCTGAAGACAAAAATTCATCCTATTATTGGAAACCGAAGTTCATAATACAGTTCTGATTTGCGCATTTTTGATTAACTGTCTTTGTTAAGTGGCCTAGATCGTTGTCTCACTGTCACTTAAATCTTTATAAGCCAATGAGTAAAATGTGCTCAAATTTCACACACAAACCAATGGACTAGAAATAAACGTTGCACACAAAGGGTTAATAATAACAATAAGGTCTTATTTACCCAGGGTAGCCTCTTCAGTGTTGCCACTGCTCTACCAGAGGGCCCTGCTATTATTATTACCCTAGCGTTGACAGGTACCCATTTATACACCTGGGTCGAGAGAGACACAGTGGGTAAAAACATCTTGTCCAAGGACGTAAGCACTGGGCGGGATTCGAACTCGGGTCTTCAGATCGGGAGTCGGGAGTCTTATCCACTATGCCACAGCGCCCCCACTTCGCAGTCTGGCATTGCTTTATCTGCTTTCTTCCTCTTCTCCTTCGTTTGTTTAAACTTCCTCACCTTCTTTCCTCCTCTGTCATCTTGTCCTTTGTTAACGTAGCGTTGCCTTCCGTGAAGTTAAAGCTAAACATGTTATTTTATGCAATGTTCTTCGTCATTATCATCATCATCATCATCATCAACATCACCATCACCATCATCATCGTCGTCATCATCATCATCATCATCGTCATCATCATCGTCATCATCATCATCGTCATCATCATCATCATCGTCATCATCATCATCATCATCGTCATCATCATCATCGTCATCATCATTATCATCATTCCTTTCTTCTTCCCCCTCATACCCCTCTAAACTTTATCAACAACATCGTCACAGTATCTGGTGTATAAAACAACAACAACATCGGTTCTTACTGTCTTAGCCACTGTAAGAACTCAACAAAGCTCTGCAAACTTGTGACGTAGAGGGCTCTGTACACACTTTGCCCGCAAGTAGACATTGACGTCAGTGCAATGTGAAATTTCCAGATTCCATTGCACATTTTGTATCAGATATAGCTGCAGATTGAAATGAAAAAGAATGATGATGAAAATCAATGATAATGATAATGATAATGAATAACATTTATATAGCGCTTAATACTGATGTTTCTAAGCGCATCAATCTGGAAAAAAAAAAAGGCGTGACATTGAGGTAAAATATGCAGCATTATGTACATAACGACAATAACAACAACAACAACAACAACAACAGAATTAAGGTTTAGTAAACAAATAAGTTTTCAACAATGACTTGAACTTATCAACATTTTCAGCATTACGAATATAAAGAGGGAGTTTATTCCAAAGAGATGGGGAAATAACAGAAAAAGCTTTATTACCATAACAGGTACATGGGTGCGGGGACCATGTGATAATTGGAGAGTGGAGGAAGAACGGAAAGAACGGGTTGAAGTGGAGGAGCGGAAGGAAATCAAGTCTTTGAGATAAGATGGGGCAAGATTATTACACATCTTGAAAACAATAAAGAGGATTTTAAAGGTGATACGTTGATGTATGGGGAATGTATATCTCATGTCATCATTGTGATCATGTTTGAAACCTGCAAATTCCACGGCAAAATATGTCCCTCTAATATTCATTATTTGGAGAAGCTCATTACACGATAAAGATGAGGATTTAGCGATAACTGTGAATCTTATGCAAATCAACGTACCTCAGAGTTCATCTTTTAGAAATGTAAAAAAAAAAAAAATCAATCCCGAACATTTTCCTTGTTCGTTAAACTTCTTTTCAGACTGCTTTGTGACATTATATAAACAACACAATACGGAAAGTATTTGGCGTAGACCTGCGTACGCGTGAAAAACAACAACAGCAACTAAACAACAAAAACAGCTAACATCTGACAAAATAAACACCAAACGAATAGTCCGAAATTTTGATTAACCACAAAAGATTTCGAAGCAAACTATCTTGTTTAAACAAGCAGTGTACTATTTTTTTTAATCGACCTACACACAGGAGGTCACCTCTCTTTTCAGAGTGGAATTGACTCCACGGGGAATAATTTTATGTTAGGGGTTGTTCAGGGAAAAGAATTTTTATTGTGAGTCACTCTTAGTGGAAAATCCCTTAATTCTGTGGAGTCATCCAGCGAAAGAAAGCGTGACGTAACAATAGGATACTCGCCTTCGATGGCTGTCGTAATACATCGTATCGTCTGCGGGGGGCACTGATCGATCGTTCGGATGATCGATTTTGAGACAACGCCTTTCGCCTATGCGTGCAGCTGCCCATTGTTGCCGCTTTAGATATAAATCTAATGATCTGTATTGTTAAAAACAACCCATTGCCTCTTTTCGTGTTACTTTTCAATAGGCTTTGGAGGATTCATCCACCCCTACCGTAGCTCACATTGATTTGGCTAACCTCTGTACGGCAGACCCTATTTCTACCTGACGCATTAAATGTCACCTTTACCCATAATAATAACAAATCAACAGTGTTTCTAGAGTCATGCTCTTTTAAAAGTAAACAATCGATGTTCAAAATAGATTAAATTCATGACTTTTACAATACTTCAAGTTGCAGTACGTCTTTTGATGCGAGGATGTGATGCCCATTTTGTAAAACGCGAAGCGAAGTTCTTGACAATTTTAAGTGCAATTGATTTTAAGTATGGAAAGCCCATTGCTTTTATAAACATGCTTATAAGATGGAAACCCAGTCCATGGTGCCAAATTTCACGTTTGGCATAGGATGATTTATCTATCAAATCTGGATTTTATCTGTTAATTTTCACCACCTTCAATACACAATTTGTGACGGCGTGTGGTGTATCTTTAATTTGTCTGTTGTTGCATCTTGTTGAAATGTTTTTGCGATTTTCCTATATTGTCTCATGGTTATTCAAAATAAGATGAAACTGATGGGTGGCCTACCACTGTGCATGATGATAATGAGATACTCATTGCTATATCATAAGTACAATCACAAATGTTTTTATCATTGATACGATTATTTGGTATCAAGATGTTGGTACCTGTATGATTATACAGGCCTAGTACTATGTTTGTTCAATGGTTTCACTGAAGGGAATTGCTGTAAAAAAAAAGATAATCATTCAGTGACAAGAATCGTGAAGGAATACATTATAGTGTTTTGTCTTTCTTGAATAGTTAGATTGTCATTCATTACTCATCGCTAAATGGTTGATGATATCTAGGATTTAACCTCTCTCATAAAGAAAAGATATGAAGGACAAAAATTAGGAAAACTGATTTAAGCCTACATGCCAGTGTTCATGTCAATTTAGCTATAAATCGATTGTAATACCTAGGAAACAAAATTTAAAGAATTATTGTTGTGGAAGAACTAAATGATACAAATTATCTCATCGAGAACGTTAAATACGGCTATCCACTCCTGTTTTTGGTTGCAGTAATTCATCTTTTTTTTTTTTTTTTTTTTTTTTTTTTTTTTACTTCTTTGCGAAGGATATTTGCGAAAGCATGTAGATGGGAACCTTGTTTGACATCAAAACTTCGGCCTAATTGCGATCTATAAAATAACGGTGCTTTTGAGACCGTCCAAGTCACTAGCCTTTATTCTAAGCGAGCGCAGATCACTGATACACACGCATGCACACGCACACACAATCATCTTGGCGGCTCGAACAGGTGCTGCTCCGTATCGATCGCAAGACGCACCCCTATTCTTGATCCGTGGATAGCTACGGGGCCGCCGCTTGACAACGCCACGTTGTTTACACTTCTAATACTTTGATCCACTTTAGATTACCGGGCGGGGATAGAGCACACACTTAGCTGACACCTCGGTACATTATTGCTCCATGTTTGAAGTTTCTCGGACAAGTTCGCTCACACCTGACCTGAAATCAACGGAACTAATACATTTTGCTTCTACTGATCATTAAATTGAAGTGGAATATATTTCTTGACGACGAAATGTTGGCCATAGATTTTCTGTGAACTTGATATCAGGAACTAAACAGACAGCTTTGGAAAGCACGTGTATAACCTCACTGTATAGCAATCTCAACAAGGACGAAAGAAAAATCCTTCTCCTAAATTTACAACGGTGAGTATGAATTTGAATTATGAAATTGCACAATTTGTCTGATTTTACTGTGGAATATAAACCGGCATCTCTCTTGAAATGTTGTTTATAAGTCAACCTTAGTGACTCGATCAGCCTTAACGTCTGGTCTTATCTTCTTACTGTCAAAGTGTGAGTTTTTTATTCGAATTCATTTTACCGATGTTTGGTAAAAACATATTTGACAGAAATGGAACTAATCGGTATCGAAAAGGAAAAAAAAATCACTGATGACTATGTTTCGAAGACGATGATGCATTAATATTTGGCTCATAATTGGAAACACTGACAAAAGTCTGAAACTGTTCTGGCCCCGAATCAAGTTCGTCCGTAAAAAGCACTACATCCATTAATCGTTTCTCAGTACAGTGAAAGATTTGATGCAAGGTTCTTAGATTAACATCACATTCAACCTGCGATTGACCATCTTCATCGTAACCGTCAATTTTGTCACGCGTTTGATATACATATAAATTGTATACATACATGTGTGTGTGTGTGTGTGTGTGTGTGTGAGGGTGGTCATTTCCATCTACATGTCTGAAATAGGGAAAAAGAGTATATTTTTGATAATCTAATTGCAAATACCATGCAGCACGATGCTGAGATATTTCATATCATTTATATTACGTTTTATAATTTCAAAACAAATTCTTTCGGATTACATTCAATTTCCAGGAAGTAATATTGCATCAAAGGTGAAGGAGCGAATCGTCAGCTCTTTTTCCCCTTTTCTTTCCAGAGAATATTAGGGAAATATTCAAAACCTGTTTTGTTTATTTCATCAGCTTGTTGTTAACTTTAACAAGAAACGCAGCAAACAGAGTCTGTACTGATCCAATCTGTCATAAAAATTGCCTGAACAAATCAACTGGGCAGGCTTGTTCAGTCCTTTCCACCATGTGTTTGTTTTGAAATAACTATTAGATTATGCGTGCTGCATTAACGAGGTCCAGAATCTAGCTTTTTCTGTGTACAGAACACAGCTGATCTACATTTGATAGGCACGACACATGACTTTTAGTGTTTGTTAAAAAATAACACACACTGCATCGCTGGGAAGTTAGGTCTACTTCTTTATCAGCTTATTGGAGGAAACGTATATCTTACTAGGTGCTAATCAGTAAATGATTAAACGATTAAATAACGCCACCCCTTTGTATCACGTTATCAGCCAAGACAGCTCAAAGAAGAACCCTTTACTACACTATGTAGAGATCGGGTTTCGAGTGCTTGACATGTACAACCTGCATGTTTACATTCGTTAGATGTTTAATTGAGTGACTGGTTTTGTTTTGTTTTATGTCTGTGTGTGGATTTCTGAAAGCGGGGGCGAGAACTTAAATGACGAGCCCCGGGCACCCCTGCCGGGTGAAAAGGAGGGATGCATAGCGCAAGTGATCAAGATTTCCGACCTAAAATGATCAAATCTCTTTCCACTCTGGGATATCCCCTAGTTTAAAGTGAACATTTACTCCAATTTTGTATCTCATCACTTCTACTGTGTATTGTTTTCATTTTAAAGTCGTTCCAGACCGTGGGATATTGAATTCAATATCCCACGGTCTGTCCGGAACGACTTTAAAATGAAAACAATACACAGTAGAAGTGATGAGATACAACGTTTTACGAATGAAGAAACCACAGACAATATTATTGCCACCAACGTGTGACCTTACAAAGTGACATAAAATAATCTATCTTCTCCCATATTCTCTGATACTCCAAATAGAATTTTCTCGATATTTTAGGCCATCTTTTGCGAGAAATGTGTGTTAAAATAAAATTGATGCCAGGACAAAATATCATACCCGCCATATACCCTGTTAGGCTATATACAAAAGTGCACAATATCTTTTCCTCGATTCAAAATCTTGCGCAACAAAGAAATAAGTCAAGTCACACACACACACACACACACAAATAAAAACAGTGATGACATTTTCCTACGTAGCATTCAATCAGCGAAATGTACAGGTTCTCATTTATTGTTTTTTCTTCCAGAATATCTTTCTCCATATATAGACATATCATAATTGTGAGGTGATTAATCATATACCGCCATGACTCTCGTCATTCAACAACAACAAAAAATATTTACATGCTATAATGTGGACCAGCGTCGCCAGTTGCCATTCCAACGGGCATCTTGGCATGAAATCGCATCAGGATGTTTTGAAACCACGAGCAAACTAGCAGAACGCCAATCTGCCGTTCACTCGCGCGTATAATGCAAATAGAAATAATTACTCGTTTATATCACATTCTGAAAAACGACAGGTGGTTCTGTGAAGGGCTATGAGCTGTGTTCCCTGATCATGAGGAACAGGGTAAATATTTCTGTTGCTGCGCTGTACACTCAAGGACTCGTGTGGGTGTGGGTTTCATCAGCATAAGATGTGGCGTATACAAAAACAAACACGACACGAAGAGTAGATGATACACTGTTCCTGACTTTTCTTGTGTCACAGTAATGAAAGTAATAACCACGATGATATCGGTGATGATAATTATCTACTAATTCACTTGGGGCAGCATCTTGACTATGAGCTCGTTAGTGCTCCGAGTTCGCTGCTGATGAAAAAAAAAAACAAAAAAACAGAGCCTTCAGGTGTGAGTTTCTTCAATTTGTCTCCCTCTACAAATTAAATTTCATTCAAACAGAGCCTTATTTACTAAATACAACACAGTGCTGTCACATCCTATACAACATAAAAAATGATTAAACGTTTGCAAAAAGGTAACGTGTTCGCAGTTAGTGGAGGCTGTAGTACGTCACAGTAAAACCGTTATGTGTGTAAGTAATGTGTATGTATGTGTGCTTGTAATGTTTGTGTTTGTTTGTTTGTTTGCCTGTGTGTGTGTGTTTTCATTTACCGTCAATTCATGTATCCTGCACTCGCTCACACACTAAGTATGACAAGGAGGTGATTTTACAAAGTTGCGTTTAAATTACATTGATTTAACGTGCATCTACTCATGATGTCGCATCACCTTTGATTGAAACTGCTAACATTGGTTACTAATGTGTTTTTTTTTTCTCTCTCTCTCTCTCTTCCGCAGCACCCTGTGTTACTGATGACTGAAGAAATGACTGTGTGGTTGAAGGCGATGCTTTGAAATATTGCGTCCTTCGGGATTTTCTCTTCGAACAACACCACAAGCCCGCCCTCACCATGCTCCGGATCTTTGTTGTTTACAATAAGCTGCGATACACCTTCGACACCGACGCCAATGAGACCATCGCGTCGCTCCGGGACCGCGTCTGCGACACCTGTCAAATCGACACCCGCGGCGGTAACAATGGCGAGCAGAAGTTTGTGGTGCTGCAGTACCAGGGTGCAGATCTCCAGGACACTTGGAAACTCGGCGACATCGGCATCGTAGCCGGGTCGACCCTTCGCTGCTTTCTCCGTGAGGAGATCACGCCGAAGCTATTCGTCTACTGCGCGTACAACGACGAGAAGGTGGAAATCTTGGAGGAGGTTCGCTTCGAGACGGACTATGTCGCCGCACTGCGGTCAATTATCTCGCGTCGCGTTGGCTTGCCAGTTACCGTCTACCGCATCATAGATTCTGAAGGGAGGGAAATGTTTGACGGCAACACTCTTCAAATGTATGACATCACGTTCGGTTGCACCGTGAGACTCGAGACGTACGATGGGTGGAACGATTTCCTGCGAGCAGCGTCCATCGGTCATACTTCCCACGTATTTCACAACCTGTCGCAGGACGAGTCGATTTCCAAGTTCCAGACGCGAGTGGCCCTCTTCATTGCCGCACACCACGGCCACATGGACCTGGCTTCCGCCGTGCTCAAACTCGGGATAAGGTCCGACGAGGCTGTAGGGGACCATCCGACGAAAGAATGGTGCCCAAGCTCGCACATCGAGGCCTTGAAGACGCCGGTCCACGAAGCGGCAGAACACGGCCAACTTAGCATCCTCAGGATTTTCGTATACAACAACATATGCTGCGTGACCTGTAAGGATGGAAACGGTCTAACAGCTCTCAACGTTGCCCTGAGAAAACAGAAGCGTGAGGTAGCACTCTATCTCCTGACGAAGCAATGGTCCAATGTACAATACAGCGCCCTCATTCTGCCCTTGACTGTCTATTCGCAGATACGTAAGTGGTGCGATCGAGCAAAGGACAAAGTACTCCTGGTTCACGGACCAGAGAAGTCAAGTATGCGATACAAGAGAACGACCCGCCAGCCTGGTGCTCTTTGCGGTGAAGGTGTCCATGTTGATGGTTTCTCGAAGAGTGCTATAAATACCAATCCTAAACGTGGGTCAGAGATCAGTCGTACCAAGCGGAAAAAGCAGAGAGAACAAAGGAGACTCACCACAGCCATGACGGGTGTGACCGGACTTACTGGAATGTCCTCACCCGATCTGAGACTTCCTCGGCTAGCTGGCGTGAAGACCCCATCCATCGTCAACGAGTGCCGAAATCGTCTTCGCAGGAAGGAAGAAGACGAGGATGAGCTAGAGGAGGACATCTTGCCAACGGAAGAGGATAAGTTCGCCCAGTCGGGCCGCACCGACAGGATCCGTCCACGGAGTAAAAGTTTAAATCAAGACAGAACCGTTGCGCTGCCTCAGATCAGCCAGAAGCATCGTCCGCGCAGCTCTTCCCAGCAAGGAAACGGTCTTCCTGACATGCGCACCATAAGCGCCGCGCCAAGTAGTATTGACATAGGCGCCGAGCGCAGCAAGATTGCATACATCCGCACGACGGGGACGGGGAGTAGGCGTTCGCGGCGCCCCAAGCCGCAAGCGTCAGAATCGTTACCCGCTAAGTCTATCATCATCGAAAAGAAGCCGAACTCGTCCACTGAACGCATGGAGAAGTTACGAAGGCAGCGCAAGAAGGCCGCTAAGATGGACAGTAGCATCCCCCTACCTCCTGTCAGCATCAACTCCGTCAACCGACCATTTTTCTATTCGGTGGATGAGGCGGACAACATACCGCGCGTCACCGTCGACCTCTACGACCAGATGAACGGTAAGACAACATGGGAGCGCGCACTCGACGCGCTGACGATCGCGTCGACGTTCAAGGAGAAGCCGTGGCTGCAGCGAGTGAGGATGGCCATGGTGTTGTCCCAGAACCACGTAAGGCGAATAAAGACGCTTCAGCGCCCTCCAACGCATAGCAAGAGTAAGGGAGTAGCGAGTGTTCCTAGCTCGAGGAGAGGAAACACTGCGGACGAGCGGGGCATCGAGCGAGAAGAGAGGGGACTTGGGACAGAAACCGCGGTGAATCAGACTGAAACGAGACTATCGACGTCAGCTGTCGAACAGCGCCACGAAGAAGCACGGGTGGCTGAAGTGAGCGGCTAAAATTGCTTAGAAGACTTCCTCAATCAACACAAGCAGCTTCCTCCTGGCTACAACATGTATCTTTCAAATAAATCAATTTTATCCTTCCAACTTCCTACATGTACGTGATTTTTATCATTGTATGGTTAAGTCTGTATTGATCTGTATCAAATGTTGAATGTAATCATCATCGCTAAAGACGTTAAGGTTACTAATACACAGTCACGTGTGCTAATTAGGTGTAAAGGAGAGAGTGAAGAAAATACTCCTTGTAAGTGTCCTCCTTTCATAGTTCATCTATTCTATTCTATTCTATTCTATTCTATTCTATTCTATTCTATTCTATGCTATTCTATTCTATTCTATTCTATTCTATTCTATTCTACTGTAACCCTGTATCATTTGCTATCTTGCCAGATGCTACCTCCTTTACATCAAGTGATGTGTGTAGGGAGTTTACACTCTCTTGTGCTAATCAGCCTGAATATCTTTAAGGCATAATCAGAAGGAAGCTTGTGTGATTAGAATAAAACCAAAGACTCAGAGTCATAGACTTTATGCTGAATGAAATTATTTATAATATTATTCTGTAAAGTTTGTTGTAACTATTACACATGATAATCTTTGCTCATAGTTTGCCGACGATGCCGATTTCTTTTTACACTTTTTTTTACAAAATAGTTTATTATGACGAAACGTGTTATGTTATATCTATTATACAAGCTACAATGTGTGCTATCATGTAAGAGAATTATGCAGTATTAAATCTAATGTATTTAAATATATAATGTACATTTGTATTTTGGGTCTGTATACTGTTCTTCATTCTTAATTTTATGTGCGTATATTATGTGTCGTGTATGTGTGTGTGCGTGTGTGTGTATGTGTGCTTGTGTGAGAACGAGAGAGAGAGAGAGAGAGAGAGAGTGTGAGAGAGGGAGAGAGAGAGGAAGGGTGAGAGGAAAAGACAAAGAAAAAAAATCTGGTTGCTATGGACTCTAGAAAATCCACAAACAATACATGCAATGTACAGTTAAAGAGTACGATTGCATCCAGAGGATCTGTGTGTGTGTGTGTGCTGAAAGATTAAATTCTTAGTCAAGTGGAGTGCAAAAAGCACTAACTAAGTGACAAACAGACGACAAGAAACCGTGAATTAATGCGAAGGAATTTCGCTCCGTTAATCTCTTGTTTGACGATCGGAGGCTGTTCCTATTGTCCGCCCGACAATGGGTGTCGCCCTCTGGTGAGCTGGGAAGAAAGGCATTTCGTCCCAAGCGAATAAAGTCATGAGGATGTTAAAGCCCTCAGCATGAACAAACCGAAAACGCAGTTTGCATCGATGTAGTAGAGACAAGAGGGCTGAAAATTGAAAAGGGGGTTAGAAGAACCTCAATTCGTCCTTTTGTCTGCTGTATTTGCATCTTGGCGAGAGGATATAGTTGAGAAGAAGTACAAATGGAAAGATCTAAAGATTATTGGCTCTCAAGATGTAAACAGAACCCACCGAGTCTGCGGCGGGAGGAGAATGACCAGAGAGTGAAAGGAGAAAGGGTTAAAATAAAAGAGGGAGAGAGAAGGAAATGGTTATAAGAGAAAAGAAATGGGTTTATATCTTGGTTGAGTGGCTATTCGAAAGTAACTTTGCCAGAAGAGAGTTGAAAGTGTGGCGAAAGTTGTAAATGTGGCGGTGGTGTATAGCATACTAAAAGTGGCACCTGGAAACGAGCACCATTATGATGCATGTCTCGAGTGAGGAGTTTAAAGTTCCCTCCCCGTAGCTCGAGGGAGGAAGATGATGTGGCGCTACAGGGAACGATGTATCTAGACCAATGTATATCATACCTAAAAGAAGAAGGGTCACAGGAAAGACGACTGAGGTTGCAAGGATGACCACATAATGTTTAAAATTATAGACAGGACGTGATGATGTTTACATCACGATGGCCGAGACTTACTGTTGGCAGTCGCCAAAACTCGAGAAGGATGTGAATTCACATTTTGGCATCTTGTTTATCTATAAACAAGCCAGAGAAATCGAATGTAACACGGCTGACATAAAGGGGAAAAAACATATGTAATCGATAAGAAATTATGAGGTTTACTGTGGTTTCGCTTCGGGCGATGTTCGATGGTTTACCGACACGTTCCGAATGTTGTTAATTGACATTGCCATGAAGAGGTTAGAAATCGAAGAGGGTCGGAATCGATTCGGAGCTTGTTTGCTGGGGAAGGACAAACAGGACTTACAACACTTCAGGCTGGCTTAGGGGCGTAAACAACGGTGAATGTTGAGCTGTTCGTCCTTCGGA
The DNA here is from genome assembly GCF_964275005.1 of Diadema setosum. Classification (NCBI taxonomy): domain Eukaryota; kingdom Metazoa; phylum Echinodermata; class Echinoidea; order Diadematoida; family Diadematidae; genus Diadema; species Diadema setosum. The sequence goes on along the minus strand of NC_092688.1, from coordinate 42,848,179 downwards.
CGTGTAAAGACTGTACAAGCATTTGGCAGTGTTGGGACTGCTCATTGCGGCGGATTTTTGGGGGGCGAGGGTAAAATAGAGGGCGCCCTGGGGTATACAGACTGGCAAGAGGTACGCCGTGCGAAATCATTCATGTCGTCTTTGTATTTAAAGTTTAATGGAAAACATTTATTTGTGGAAATCAATTTATGGGTACGTCAACAATAACAAAAACAACAAACAATGTGTCCAAAAATACACTGTATCTCACTCGCCGAAGCCAAGACTTCATGACACGCTTGCTCCCACAGACAGAGGACAAACATGCTAGCACACACAGGAACACACACACACACACACACACACACACACACACACACACACACACAACTGCACACATACATTGGTCATTGGTAGTTTTGAACACTTTGAATATGGTACAATGTACAACAAGCGCAGACGAATGTGATCATTATTTCATTCTTGATCTAAAACATCAAGACATTTATTGGAATCACTGGTTCACATTCATTCAAAATGGATGACACTGCAAGAAGTGAGTAGTTGACTTGTCTTAATAAGTGAACAAAATGACAACATCACATTTTTTTTTCAAATTTGCTATCACATGTCATACATGGGACATCTATGAATTACTCAAAAAAGAGAGATTAATTACTTCTCAAACTTACAACCATCTAATAAACAAAACTCTGGCCTTTACTCACAAATCAACATTAAACTGGTGTCAAGGGAAATTATTAGTAACATGTACTCTATATCCACATGGGTGCACAAAATAAAGCTAAATGTATCATTCACATGGCAAAATCTGGTCATGTCTTGTGTATATCACGGCATCAATCATACGAAACTGGTAATATCTTGGTAAAAAGGGCTACCCGGGAATATCAAAATTTACTTATTCTATGGGGGGGGGGGGGAGGGTGTAGGTATGATGGGGAAACTTCGGTTGATAACATGATTACCTTATTTAAATCTATCCTAAACATTAATTATAGTACATATGTTGACAATTTCACTTCAAATTACATTTCAGCTCAATCGTGGCTTGCCAAAGAAATATTTAAAATCAACTGATTCTACAGGGTTGGAGGAAAACTTCAATATACTATATAGTATTACACGTTTATCTCATTTAGATTTGAATATAAACATCACTCTATAAATGGAGACTATATCATTAACACTATATATACAGTGTATATATATTTCAGCTCAACCTCTGACATTTACTGGTGAACTCAATTTACCTACAATGGCATTCCCTCTACCTTTAGGAAGGTTGTGAATTGTACATTGATACTGGCTAAAACACAGAAACTTATAGAATACAGTTCTTTACCCTAACAAGTGATCATTTTTATTTACTTATCTAAATTGGGGGGGGGGGGGGTTCTTTGGACATGTGCAAATAAGAAATACCAGTAGGGTTACTGAAAATATGTTCTGTCTATGCTGGCACATCTATTACTTGTACCTCAATGGGCAAAAACAATTTACAACTCTGAGAAGTTTTTATATACACTGTATCTCCCTTTTTTGGTCAGATATAGATATGGAAGTTTTCAAGGGGGGGGGGGGGGGGGGGAGTGTTCTTCGGAATCAGGGAGAGTTGGCAGCTTGGTGGAAGTGAACCAAAAGAATGGATTAATGATTTTACTTGTTACTGCTAAATTCTGAAGTATGCATTGGTACTCAAAAACTACAATTTTGATAATGCATGCTGCTTTCACACTATATCCAAACTTCAGATGAAACTAGACAGCTATGTCTGTCTGTCTGTCTGATCCCTTTTGGATATTTGGGAGACAAATAGTTTGAATAGGAAGGCATCTATATTTATGGTGGAGCATTAATGAGTGTTCAATGAGTCTAATCTCACTGATGCATTACAGTTGAGCACTTAACCCATCTCCTACCAAGTTCTTAGACACCCATAAGCTTTGTATATGACTGCCAGAAATCTCAGAAGTAATGGGATAATGGGGAAATATATGTCTTCCTCCCCCACCTGTTTAACCCTTCAATAACTACCTCCCCAAGATGCCATAGATAGCATCAGTAAAGTGCTATGGATGGTGACCGCAGGGTTAACATGAATTTCATTCAGTTCTTTGGGCAGTGTCTTAGGAAGTGGGAAGTGATGTCATTATGACACTGTTCACAGGACAAACACTGGCATTATAACACTGTTTATAGGACAAACCTTCAAATTAGAAAACAAAAACAACTGATGCTGCAGCCATTTAGATATTGCAAACTGCCTGATTCAATGAGTGCATGGTATTTAAAGACATCATTACTAGTTTAAGATAATATTTTTAGACATGGTAAAATGCAGCAATCATTGGCAAAATTTTCAGATGTCATGCCTTAATAACAAACTGTACCATGTACAATGGAAATCCGGCAAAAAAAAACCTGTTAATTTTTTATCACCTGGAAGTACCAATCACATTGCATACCAAGTCACGAGTTGAATCATATTTTGTATAAATCTTCCATAAATACATGTACCTATACATCCCTGGAATGTAATAAACGAATGTAATACAACCTAAAATTCAGCACATTTGACATTTTTCACAGTTGCATTTCAAAATCAGCAAAATCAAATTCAAACACATAGCTTGCACAAAAACACAAATATAAAACTAGTGAAGTGGTAACAAAATATCAAACCAATATCAAAACAAGAACATAATATCTATTCACATGACTGAACTTCAAACAGTCCCTAACTCGTGGCAGGTGAAAATACAAAATCATCATTGTGCAAAAAAAAAAAAAAGCAAAAAAAAACAAAAACAAAAACAAAAAACCCATCCCAAAATCCAACAAATCTTCAGAAATGCTTTTCAAGGAAGAAAGCCTAATTTGCCATTTTTATTATTTATGTATTTACTATTTATAAGAAATACATACATACATTTTTACTTTTTTACTCTGTTTATTTCTTCTTCTTTTTTTTGGGGGGGGGGGGGGTGTCGGGGTTCACTATCAGAAAAAAATGATGTCGGGCACAATGTCTTACAGTGATAACTACCCACATACATAGATTACATCAATGTACAGCAATGGTGAACTTGTTTCTTTTACCACATGAATCAGACATAAGTTCCAGAGGGGCAATTTGAAAATGGGGAATTATTATAAAAAAATCATGAGAAAATCCGAAAAATGCTTTCATTCCTCACTGTTTTAAGTGATATTCCAATTCATGGTCAGGTTGATTTGTAAAACGACAAAGAAAGTAAAAGCAAGCCAACAGAAAAGAACAAGTTTCAAAGAGGTACATTTCATTCAGGTAAGTTTCATCAAGATAACTGTCATTACGACTGGATGGAGAAAAAGAAATTTCCAGCATTGTATTTTTTTTTTTATATCCTCATTTTTACAAAACAGTGATATTTCGCACAACCACCAATGTTAATCAAATGAGATCATAGTGACATCAGCTCACTACTCTCTACGTAGTTTGTACAAAAAAAATGTTATAAAACTCATGTTTTTGATCTCGTATTGCCCCCACTCAGACTCCTCCCCAGAAACAGTCACCATTGCTGAGTTATTACAATGCTACAATGATTTGATGCAGAGGACATAACTAACTCTTTCAAAACTTTATTTCAAATCAGGAAATTTGGTGAAAATTAGCATACAGGTCACTGCGAATCGATGACATAGTGCCTTCTAGTACGAAAATGTGGTTGTGAAAAAAAAAGTTTTGAAAACATGTGCAAGTTAGGAATACTGTATTTTTCTTCTTGTATGTCCAATTCTAATGTAAGGTTTAGGACTTGATGTGTTTCATTCTATTTTATATACTAAAATCAACTTGAATATGCATTGGAATTTCAGTTAAATCCTGCAGGTGCAGGTACAACTGTTTGATAAAAATGAATAAATGTTACTTCTTTTGTGAATGCAATCTCTTGATGAGAATTCAGGGAGAACTTGAGAAGGCTTGTAAAAGAGGGTTTATAACTCAATGAATATTATTTTTCTTTATTTTTCTTTGTAAGGGCTTAGTTGCATCCAAGCAACTACAACAGTTCAATATGCCTTTTTCCTGCTGTCTCGACCTTATCAACATAACAAAAGGTATACTCATTTGACTCGGCTCAAGAAGCGAACCAATGTCAACATCAAATTACACAACAGATTCATGCCCTTCGATTTGCAATACAAGTTGAACCTTTATTTCTTTGATGAGTTGGACTCCTGAATAAATCTTTTTAGCACATTACTCATTCACCACTTCTCACAAGCTAATTTTCAGAGCAGAGCAGAGGTTCAGACTAGATGTTATTGCCTCCTGCAACAGACTAACCTGCCAATATTGTTATGAAATCACACTTTTTTTGCTACTTTTGCCAGAAAAAAAAAAATCCTCTCACAAAAGGCAATACATGCATCAAATTTGCAATGTCTGAACTAGCACAACAGACAAAAAATTGCATGTATGGGCCTATCAACGTATCCACACTGAAGGGTAGTTCTGGAGACATATAATGAAAACTGATTCATAATAATGTCATGCAAAATTGAACATATTCTTCTGGTTTCTGTCACTGCAATCTTAAAAGAGAACGAAGTGAAGCACATTGGGTGTCTCTGCTCTGCTAGGTATCATCATTTGTACAAATACATGAGCAGTAAACAAGGAGTGTTACCATGGAGAGTGGGTAAAAAGGTTCAAACTCTGTGGCTGTACAGAACGATGGTTTCATTGCACAGGAAGAGCACTGAATGCAGTATGCTTAGGACCTGAAATCATTCTTTGATGGTCTTACTACAGTAAGATTACTACAGTAAGATCACAGTTCTGCTCATGATTTGGCTGATGATGACAGCTTTAGTAAACTTCTTCTGTGATGTCATACTAAGAAGCACGCACCCTGGCATCACTACAGACTGCGTGACGCGCAGAAGGCAATGTTATCTAGCAACACCTACACGCTTTACTTGACGACAGCTCAACTTCGGCAATCTTCATATCAATGCCTACATGATCGGCCTTATCATCCAACAGCTGCCGGGTCTATGCATCTTTGAAGACTCTGCGATAGATAGTATTAAATTCTAGCACACTTTACCTTGCTATCATCGTAGTAGTCATACAGTGCTTTCATGATAGACTCATATTGTTACACTAAGTCTTGCACTGTATCATGATAGGCAATAAAATCTCTCATATAAAGCTTTGTTTTAGTTTTCTTTTCTTTCTTCAAATATATCTCATATGAAGCCACTTTTGTAGACTGTATACATAGCCGAGTAATTATCACCCCGCCAGATTGGTACAATTCTGTACATCATACATGTTTTCTTGGGGGGGGGGGAAGAGCACTGGTGAAATAGGTAAAATAATGTTTTTCATGCTGTAATGGATTAGCATGATGTATGATAGTCGTGAAAGTACCATGCAATATGCTTCAAATCATTGGTCAATATACACTTGGATTGCATTGCATTGCATCACAAAGCGGTGAATAAGTACATATTCGGATCTGCCAAAAAATGATGTTTGTGGTTTAATTTGACACAAATGTATGTAGATGATGGATAAAAACGTAGCATGGCAGTTATTTTCTTTCCCTCTGTGAAATGTACTCGTATCTGCTCAAAGTGTCCCTTGCCTCATGTCTCTTGCAACATGGAACGGCAATAAAAGTACAGTCTCCTACTCGCTGAATGACTGCCACCAGTAGAATTGTGCCACCGATGGGTGGGGTGAGTAGGGGACTCCATGTTGGGTAGCTGCTGCCATCCATCGCTCCCAGACAACATTGCAGGACAGTAATATCATGTCTCAGTCTCTCACATCCTACAGCTTGAATCATGATGCGGTGATCCCTGGCAAGTATATCAATCTACCTCTAATCTCTGAAGGAATCTTTGGCAAGCTTTCATTGAAAACTAGATGGATAGATAGATGAATAGAGAGATATATAGATAGATTGAGGAAAAATAGATAGATTGATGGATAGATTGATAGATAGATAGATAGATAGATAGTTCAAGGAAAAATATAGAGTTAGATAGATTGATGGAGAGATTGATAGATAGATAGATCAATACAGTGAGACAGACTGATAGATAGATAGATAGATTGATAGATAGATAGAAAGATATACAGAAAGGCAGGCAGGGAGAGAAAGAAAGAGGGGAGAGACAGAAGGAAGAGACAGAGAAAGATATAGAGCAATGGATAGATAGATAGATAGATAGAGAGACAGAGAGGGAGAAAGAGAGATAGAAAAGATACAGCACTACCTATACTGATCCCAGCAGCATGCAAAGACAGATATCTACAATGTGTGAGATAAAAGAAAGAAGAGAGAAAGAAAATCACAGGTCAATTTCTAGTCAAGGCGCTAATTCCTGTAAGAGGCTTAATTAAGGAGTTCGTTCAACCCACCCCGCAGAAAAGGTTTGACCAGACAAGGTGGTAGATGGGACCTCTATGAACATCCCCAGGTAGTATGTGGTTCCAAATTGTGGTGTCAGTAGAATTTTACTGGCCACTTTTCATCATGATTTGTTGGAACAAACGTAAAAGAGTCTGCGCACGTCAAGACTACTCTAGTATTACACGCACCACTTGCACTGCTACAGGCGCCAGTGCCAGTGCTGCGTGTAGTAGTCTTAGCGCGCATATACTTTTTCTTCGATAAACAAGGGTTTTGCCTGCAAACTAACTTTTCACGCCAAGCTGGGTTCGGTGTAGTGTAGTTTCTAGCCGTTTTTATTTCGTCTTTATTTCAAGAGTTCAAGCAAGCCGAGTGAGAGCGCATACCCGGTGATTGTGACGACCGAATCGCAATTACTGGGTGTGTGCTCTCACTCCACTTAGCGCAATATATACAGCGGGCTTCTGCATAATACACAAGCTGCAACTCAGAGAAATAAAGACGAAAAACGGCTAGAAATTAAGACTAGGGTCGGTAAACGCTTGTCGCTATTTGGGGCACTGAAAACGACGAACTCACACAGTTTTTGCATTTATTTCATGAAGAATTCATCAAAACTGCATAAAACTATATATGTACATGTTGCTAGAGATGTCACCTATACAGTGGGATTCATTGTAAGTTATAATATTGTGCATGGTTACCATGGTAACCGGATGCCTAAAGGTGACTGGTGACCCCCAAAATGCCTCCTACTGCTGCAAACATTGTTTTTTTTTTTTTAATCTTATAGATGCAATAAAAACACACACACACACTTTTTTATTGATCTTCGTTTAAAAAAAAGTTTTCCCTGTTGCCATGGCAACCAGTATCATCCAATCAGAATTTAGTTGTCAATAACTCAAAAACTAAAGCCCATAATTTCAAAAAGCTCAATAAGCATGTCCTTCCTTCTGCATAAAGTGTACGACATATATGTGAAGAATATTTTGAAGCATTCTCAAGTTACAGCAAAATTTGTATGCAAAGGCATAATAAACGGCCATTGAAAGAAAGATATCATTTTCGAATAGTAAAATGCATGAAAAAGTTGCTTCCGTCGCACTTTCAACACAAATTTGACTTCAAAGCATAGGCAAATGTATATAGTTTTTAATAATGTATGGACACAAATTTCCCTTAAAAATAAGATGAATACAGAAAGCAAAGCCAATATTCTATAGTAGCTCTTTCGAGTATTTACAGAGCGATGGTTATTCAAAACACCCTGGAAAAGAGCTGAGGAAAGCAATTGAATGTTTATGTTCTTAAAGGTTTATTCAAGAATATCGATAAATTCCTTTCTAAAGAAGGAATATACACGTGCGCTGGATTATCCATCAAGAATTAAGCGTACTTTTGTGTTCGTTAGCTATTGTAAAATATATATATATGTACAGTATATAGAATAAAATGAAATATCATGATATGTAAATTTTATTCAAAACACGCTGTAATGAATTAATGCCGAGGAGAGAATGAGGGAAAAATCTTGGGCGTCTTTTCCCTTTTTATCCAGACTAATTTTACAGTGTAGAGCTCATCTACAATGAGTGATGTGCACGAAAGGCAAAAGAAACAAACCTGTCTAAATTCCAGATATTTTTGGGAGTTACCAATCACCTGTAGACATCCGGTTACCATGGTAACCATGCACAATATTATACCTTACAATGTATCCCATTGTATTGCTGACATCTCTAGCAACATGCACATATATAGTTTTAAGGCGTTTCGACGAATCTTTCGTGAAATAAATGCAAAAACTGTGATAATTTTGTCATTTTCAGTGCCCCAATAGCGACAAGCGTTACCAACCCTCGTCTTAATTTCTAGCTGTTTTTATTTCGCCTTCATTTCTCTGAGTTACAACTTGTGTATTGTGCAGAAGCCCACTGTATTGCGCTAAGCCGAGTGAGGGTGCATGCTCAATGATTGCCACAAAAAACGGTTTGGGCGTCACAATCGCTGGGTATGCACTCTCACTTGGCTTGCTTCAACTCGGAGAAATAAAGATGAAATAAAAACTTCTGGAAACTACACTACACCGACCCCAGCTTAGCGTGAAAAGTTAGTTTGCAGGCAAAAACCGATGTTTGTCGCGGAAAAAGTCTTTGTACGCTAAGACTATAACACGCACCACTGGCATTGGCGCCTGTAGCAGTGCTAGTGGTATGTGTAGTAGTCTTAGTGTGCGCAGACGCTTCCCCGAAGAATATGGTCATGTCGCAACTAAAATGGCCTGTAAAATTTCATTTCACAATTTTTTTTTCATTTCACAATTTTCATTTCACAATTTTCATTTCACAATTTCATTCACAAATTTCATTTCACAATTTGATATCACATACTACCTAGGGGTGTTCCAGAGGGTCCAACCGACCACCCCATACAGTCAAACCTTTTCTGCGGGGTGGGTTGAACGAAGTCATTTTTTCTGGGTCGCTGCGCCTGGACTATTCTGGGCAGACAGTAATTTTTATATACCAATCAACTCAACAATGACATTAAAGTAGTCACTTCAAATAAACCCCTATTGATCACACAGCACTGTTTGCCTTTCCAAAGTATGCTAGCCTCTTGACCAACCCTCTTGAAAGATCCTGATATGAATTAAATATATATTGCTATGCAAAACTGACATTGATACACACAATAAGAAAGGATACACACCTCACAGATGATAAAATATCATAGTTTCTTAGCGTACCATACAATTTTGTACCCTGCCGTACGATACCAGAGAACGCTCAATGCAAACTGGTCCAAAAGCACACGGATTCCAAAGTTCAGATGCAAAGAATGCATGTCACACATAGCATCACAATACAAAAAGTTGATTCTCTTAATCAGGGACACCTGTGTGTAGCATACGCGCAAGGTGGTTGTGTTGGTTGCTAAAAAAGGTGCGACCCCTCTGACTTGTGTTCAAATATAACTTGTGAGGTACGCTATCTCCACAGAGTGCTCAAATGCTTCAAATCTCGCATGATATGGTAAAGTTCATTTTGAGTGCTCGAACATGGTCTGATTGTACGTAAAGCTCTTTGAAGTGTTTTTGGTTCCATGTGAGGCCTGGGGTGGGGGGTGGGGAGGGAGAAAGGTCTCGGAACTACAGATCAGAAGAAAGAAAGAAACAGCCTTACCTTGTCCTTGAGTTCTTGGCAGAGTTGTATGGCAAACGTCAGACAAGCTGTGACTTCTTCCACCCAGGGTATAGCGCACTCTACTGTCGTCTGAGAGAACAGTTCGTACTTCACGGGACCCACATCTCTGTGACGTGAAAGATTTGCAGGAAGGGAGAAAAAAAATACATTGCTGTTTCGAAAGAGATAGCGCAAAGTTCCTGTTGGTCTTACTGGTAGCAAAAGAACAAAGTGGGGGATACAGTTCAACAGCAATTATCAATACTAGAATAAGACCATGTGTCTGACTATTACAAGGAAATCCTGGATTCAAACCATAGTGAGAATTACTTGATGACACATAAAGACATGAAACAGAAAGCAAATTGAAAATTCTCTTCATCTGAGTGCAACTGTTGCATCTGTTTATCAAAATATAATTCAGTGTCAAGAATGGTATGAGTAAAGGTGGTGCATGAAATTAATGCATCCTCATTTTGTCTTTGAAACGTCATGATGATGTTACACACGATGGAACTTCTGATCAATCCTCCTCCTCTGTCAAATATTCATCCTGGCTTGCATTTGATGAAATAAAGTCTCTGAAGTTGGATTTTTTTTTTAAGGCTGAATTGCCTCTCGGTACTATTTAGTACCTAGAGGTACATGAATCAAAAGTATCAATTAAATGTGCACTTTAAAGGTCCTGTTTACCTTTGAGAGCAGTGATTTAAAAGAATGTTCACGATATCACACTTGATGCATATGTGTAGGTCTGTTGTATCACAAAACATCCTACCATGTAAATCTTTTGCAATAAAATCTAAAATATAAGGAGATATCAGTTTTTTCTCATTAAATAGACAGTTTAGTCTGGAAGCATTTTTATTATAACTATTGTTCACATTTTGTGTATTTAACAATAGTTAAACATCAACTAAACGGATTCAAATGTTTGCAATGGTTGTTTCTATCCCTAACTCACATATCAGAACTATTTTACAGCACTAATAGTGGGTTTTTGTTTCTCCTGCAAATGGTAAATTGTGCCTTTAAGCTACAAGATTTCTCAGTACTTACAATAATCTGCTCTTGGACTCCGAGGATGACATTCCTTTCTGTATTGATGAACAGAAAACAGAGGACATAAAATATCAGAGCAAACCTGCCAACACTAGTGGCCAGCAAACACCTTCACCAAGAATATACACTGTTGTCATCTACTTAAATATTTGTGAACTCATTCTATCAATACACCCAGCTAGCTTCAATACACCTAATTCTCAAATGTGCATGTTTATCTTTTAAATGTAAATATTTGTTTTTGTTTTTGTTAGAAGTAAACATCTTGTATTACATACATGTACTACAATTATCAGTAAAATAATCTCATAATGAATCATTAGCAGAAGAATTATTGATAACTATTTAACAGTAACTATGGTGACACATTACTGCACAGTTAAAAAACAAAACAAAAACAAAAATAAAAAACAAAGACAACAAGGAAAAGTAGAAATTACACGGTGCGTAATATATGTCCCCGCCGGAAGTAGCATTTTGTAGCAAAATGTACAATATAGGTAAAAAATCAAGGTCAAAGGTCAAAGAAGTCAAAGGTCAAAATTCTGTGTAAAGGTTTTGAAGCCCTCACCTAGTGCCATCACATAAAGCAAACAGAATCGAAATCGGGTAAGAAATGGCAAAGGCGTAGCATTTTGTAGCAAAATGTACAATACAGGTCAAAAATCAAGGTCAAAGGTCAAAGAAGTCAAAGGTCAAAATTCTGTGTAGAAGTTTTGAAGCCCTCACCTAGTGCCATCACATAAAGCAAACAGAATCGAAATCGGGTTAGAAATGGCGAAGGAGTAGCATTTTGTAGCCAATGTACAATATGGGTCAAAAATCAAGGTCTAAGTTCAAAGAAGTCAAAGGTCAAAATTCTGTGTAGAAGTTTTGAAGCCCTCACCTAGTGCCATCACATAAAGCAAACAGAATCGAAATCGGGTTAGAAATGGCGAAGGAGTAGCATTTTGTAGCAAAATGTACAATATAGGTCAAAGGTCAAAGGTCAAATTCTGAAATTCTGTGTAGAAGTTTCAAAGCTCCCATGTAGTGCTATCATATAAAGCAAACAGAATCAAAATTGGCTCATAAATGACAGAGAAGTACCAAATTGAAGATTTTGATCACACACGGACGCACACACAGACACACACATGTACGGAGCCCGTTTCATAGTCCCCTGCTCGAACTCGTTCGGCGGGGACAAAAATTTTATAACTGTATGAATTGCAAGTGGCCAGACTTGACTAGCATTCATGATGCTAGTTTCTGGTTCCTATTATCCTTGCTTTTTTTCCATATAACTGTGTATTTGTAAACACGCACAATGATTATCATTGCATTGGCTAATGAATTCAAATTCATACATTCGTTCACATTGGAAACGGCTGTCTTGTTTATGTGCAGAACACCATTTTTTTGCCTCTTTAAATGGGTGGTATAGTTTTGGTTGAGATGGGACTTCATGTTTCCAACATTTTGTGAGAGAATGAGAAACCTCTTATGAAATATTAAAGAGCATGCAATTCTAAGGGGAATATAATTTTTTTGCTGTTGATGAAAACTGGTTTTGAAATGGCTAAGATATCCTAGAACTATGAGGTCATAATAAAAGGTGGGACCCACCTTACATTAGGACCTCCATGCTTTACTGTGTTTTTGGATATCTCAGCCATTTCAAAACAGATCCTTAAGTTTCCTCTTAGAATTGTATGCTCTTTAAAGGGATCGTATAGTTTTGGTTGAGACCTAATTTCAGGTTTCTAACATTTTTGGGTGAGATAATGAGAAACCTCTTGTGAAATATGAAAGAGCATGTAATTCCGCGAGGAATTCAACGTTTATTTGATGAAAAATGGTTTTGAAATGGCCGAGATATCCAAAACAGAGCGATTCTAGTACAGTGTGGGACCCACACTTTATTACGATCGCTTTGTTTTACTTTGTTTTTTGATGTTTCAGTTTTTCCAAACCCGATTTTCATCGAATAAACTTTTAATTCCTCCTAAAATGGTATGCACTGTATTATTTCGTAAGTGTTTTCTTGATATCTTGCAAAAAGTTAAAAGCCCAATTCTCGTCTCCACCAATACTGTACCATCCCTTTAAAGTTGTTTGAATTATCTTGCAAAAAGTGAGAATCTGAATCCCCCATCGCAACCAAAACTATACTATCCCTTTAACATCGTCTTAGTGTTAACGTCGCAGATCTAAAGCTATTAGGGAGTTTTCGCTACACAACGGGGAGACCGACAGCACACGGAAGCAATCAGTTGTGACAGTACCCACACTTGGACTCCCGTCCCCATATCTATGTAGTTTCGCTTTCCTGTTAGGACAGAGGCGTGGGGACAAGACCGCTGATTGGCTGGCTGGCTCAATCCTGCCCAGTATCGGGACCGAACGCTATTTTGGCAGAGTACAGTACTCGTTTTCCCTTGGACGGGACGTTTCTCAGATTTTATCATGTGCAGAAGCAAATTTTGCACACAGCACGCTCAACTACCGGCTGTATCGTGCTTGGGAAAGCTCGCTATTACCTGGTGGTGGTGAGCCTTTTGTGGAGCAGCTGGATGAAGGTAGTATGTGTGCAGCACCAACTTGGTTCCTTGGATGTAGAAGTTCACCATGCTCTCATGAGGCAATGGAGGGGTTAAGGATTTCTGAGGAGACAAACATGCAAAACATTTCAAAGCAATCTTTGCTGTGATTTAGCTGGATTTCATGAGCTGGCTACTCATAGCTTTTAATCTACAGAGTATTAAAGGAGTTTTACATGAGGAACATACTCAAGTTGCTTTCAATACCCACTTCTTTGTCTTACATACCAAAAACAGGCTATTCATGGTCAAAGAAATATCATATTCACATAATACATGATAGATAAATGGTATTTTATTGAAGTATTCATGTCTCGCAGTCATAAGACTGAATTGTACAGAGAATTACATCGTAAAACAGACAACAAATATTGCAAAACAAGTATTCATACAAAAGAAACACGTAAAGTACTGACATTATAAAACGACAGGACATGTAGACTTACAAACATCAGTATAAAGTCAACTTATGGATACTACAATGAGTCTATCAAATTAGAATGACATATAAAACCAGGTAATGGGTAATAGATAACAATTCATCACTGAAGAATAACTTATACATTATAAATGAAATTTTAACTCACAACAGTAGTCAGTGAAGAACACTTTTGAATTTCATTATATGATTTCAAATGTGATTGTTGCACATCTAATTTGGCTATACATACTTATGTCACTTACCAGTACTTCAAATATTTGTAGTAACTTTCTTCTGAAATTCATGCAATGTAATATCTGAGGATTTTTTTTTTTTTTTTTTTTTGGGGGGGGGGGGGGAGGGTCACGTCCTTGCATGCAAACAAGAACTGTCATTACATAAATATTTGTGCTGCATTTATTGCTTCATCCCATCTCTTCTGTCCAGTAAATTTGATGGATTGCTCACAGTATGATGCTATTGGTACAGCAGAAATGATCCTTGGCCATGCCAGAAACTTACATGCATGAGCCAATGCATGTAGCGAGTACCCGTAAAAAGCTCATTAATTTGTGTGAAACGTGACACCAATGTTTAGCTGTGATTTGTTTGTGATGTGGGGGAGAAAAAATGCTGGTACTATTGATCCATGATTCCGGTTTGCTCAAGTGTACGTATCAACTTTCATATGACATTGTAAACTCAGTGTTTGCAGGATAATAGTCCATCAATCACTTCGAGCTGTCATAAAACTTGCCACTGGGCGGTGACTATGTTTTTCTTTCCTACATGATATCAGGAACAGTGACATGCTACTACAGCAGACTGCATAGGGTAATTGGTCTATTTGCTGCTGCAGCAATCTTTTAAAAACTACAACATCTTAGTACAAACACTCAAGAACGTAAAGACAGCATCTGCAATGCAATTGTTTGTTTCTACGTTAAACACACAAAGAAATTAAATTGAGTTAAGATGTTTCAAGGCCTTAGATACTGTATACAGCATTTTGCTGAGTTTTTATTTTTGCAAATTTCGGGAGTCTGGTGCTATTCAGAAATGTTACAACATGCAAAGATATTACCACTGATCACGTGATGAGCATGCCTACATTTCTCTGTTCATACCATAGTACATGATGACAAATTTAACCCTCACAAAATTGTTGGGAAGTCTCGATTCGCGAATAATTAGACTCACTACATACATGGTGTATATGTGACAGTGCACCTCAAAACGAACATAAAGTCGCACACACTGATTTTGTGTGAGGACTGAAAATAAGTGAAATGGGTCAACCTAGCCAAACTTGACTTTTTCATATTTCCTGAAAGAGTGGGTCTTCTTTTACATTATGCTAAAATTTGGCATCATAAAACGGGCAGGAAAGTGTGTTTTTTTCGCAGTTTATCTCGAACATTTTTGGTAGAATAGTTTGATTAGGTGTGCCTTTAGAACCCCTTTTTCATTTCTGAAAAACCTTGTCCACACTCTTCACTTTCAACTCTATAACTTTTGAAAGGATAGTGCTACTGCTTTGAAAGTTGGCATTAATTATGGTCAGAATGTGTTGATGAGGCATGCCTAATTTCAGTTTAATCTGATAATCCTTTCATTGTTGTTACTCTGGTGGTTTACTTCCTGTTTTTTGTCCCATTCATCACACAGCCAGCACGGTTTGGTAAAGATTAAGCGCTCGAATAGACACTGTACTTCAGAGCCTCTTTTCTCAGTTCACACTTTTCATGAGTTTGTGCTTTCTTTCCAATATTTAGATAGGTTAGAAGAGTCCATTTGATTTGAGTTATACATCATTTTAAAGCTTAAAGTATGCTCTTTCAGAATATGGTCTTAACTAAAAATTCATGTCTGGCGACTTTTTGTTTGTTTTGAGGTGCAGGGTCACATATAGTCACTTGAAATTAAGCTAGGCTTGATGTTCCTTGTTACCCTCTGTGCTCCTACAATGTAGCAGACAGAAGATCAAAGCCACTTTTAGTCCTAGTAACCACATTTATGTGGTTGGATGCTGTGTCTTTTTATCACAATTTTACTTACCAGTTATATTGTTTTATAAAATTACATAACAAAAAACACTCTATTTCATTTAAGCCATTGACGTTAATATACAATTGTTTGTTTCAGTTTCACAGTTTTGAAAAGCTTCTCCACTGCTACATTCAGCATTTCAAATAATGCTTGGCAGAAGTAAAAAATGTTAGAAACTAAGATATTACATCTTTGCACGATTTATACACACTTTTGATGCAGAAGTGAACAGTGTCAAGAAATCTGCTAAATGTTTATTTAACCCATCTAAATATGAACCAATTTTGCTGCAGATAGTGTCATCTTTCCATCATTAAATTGGCACCCAGGAATTTCCTTACATATCCTATACTGGAGGATTATATGAAACTGCTAAATGCATGAAATCTGCACAAAATCAGAGAAAAATTCAAAGAATTTGCCAATATGACAGAGAAACAGGCACTTCTATCTCATAAAATATGTTGCCAAATGAAGAATCAATAACAAAATTGGGAACGAAGAAGCTTCTCAAAAACTGTAAACTGGGCAAACAATTATTATATATGAACGACAAAGAGCTCCAATGAAACCCACAGTTTTTGTTAAATTTACCTTATAAAAGCATAATAATGAGTAGTAAAAAAAGAATAGGAAGAAAAGAAAGAGCACCAAATCACAGATATGTGATTTCTTGGACTTGATTCATTATGAAAGGACAGTCCTTGCTTCCCTTTGGTGATCTACATGAGATGACAATGTCAAATCTTTTTGTCAATATACTCTGGAACATAGCCAAGCAAACTTATTGGCCCGAATTCACGAAGGTGGTACAAATGAAACCATGGTTTAAACCATGGACAAAAACCATGGAGCGCCAAGTGTCGCATGGAATATTTCATTACAAAATCAGTCATTTCGTCGATGAAATTATTATTTTGTAACGAAATGACAACATTTTGTATCTAAATGAACATTTCGTTAACGAAATGATAATTTCGTAAACGAAACCGTCATTTTTTTCGACGAAATGACCAATTTTGTAACGAAATATTCCATGCCACACTTGACGCTCCATGGTTTTTGTCCATGGTTTAAACCATGGTTTCATTTGTACCACCGTCGTGAATTTGGGCCCTAAGGTTTTCACCCAAATCTCTTTTTGTACTGTCAAGAAGAAGAAGGAGAAGAAGAAACTACCAGCAAGGGCTCATTGTACAGTGTCATGTCCATACAATTTGGTCTCGCTGGGTGTAACTTTCACGGAAAGCGATTCTCATTTGAGAGGCGTTTTGGTTCTAGAACTGAAATGAGATCCAGAAACTTCAAAAGGAAAGTGAAAGCGGTGAACATATCCAAGTATCCATTTGTGGTCATTTGATGCACGTTCATGTCATAAATCAAACCCTTTGACTGAACTGTGCTATAATATATTCTTGGATTGGTGCACTGGCTGAGATATTTTTCTTCACTGCCAGGAACAATTTACCCACAATTAAATGTTGTTGAAAGTGAGTCACATTTATCCTTTCCCTCAGTTCTATAGCACAGTAAGTCGTGTTCACATGGGACTATCATATGAGTTAGGTGTGTCCGTCTTATGTTGACGTCTGAAGTCCTCGAGGAAATTCACTATGTATCAATCAAACCATTTTGCAAAGTACCTGATCACTTTGGCCTGTATTCACGAAGGTGGTACAAATGAAACCATGGTTTAAACCATGGACAAAAACCATGGAGCACCAAGTGTCGCAAGGAATATTTTGTTACGAAATTGGTAATTTCGTTGACAAAATGATCTTTCGTTAACGAAATTATCATTTCGTGGACGAAATGTTCATTTAGTTATAAAATTTTGTAATTTCGTTACAAAATAATCATTTCATCGACAAAATTACTGATTTCGTAACGAAATATTCCATGCGACACTTGGCGCTCCATGGTTTTTGTCCATGGTTTAAACCATGGTTTCATTTGTACCACCTTCGTGAATTCGGGCCTTTGAGGATGAATCTCAATACAAATAAAAGGTTCCCTGAAATGCAAATGCATGTTGATTTGTGTTGATTTATGATACCCTCAACATCACTTTTGCAGTGAAACAAATATCTGGAAACATTCCATATATTTTTCAATAATTCTTCTTCTATTGTTCTTCAGATTACTTGGGAATGCCCATAAAAAAATCCCTCCAAACCAATATTCCTGTTGTGACCTCATCTGTCAATCATTGCTAAAGTACTGAAATGTTTAACAAAAGACATTGGAATGCACCTTCCCCTCGACTCAGCATAACTTGCATGTTTCTGTGATATTAATGTGACTAACAAAAACAAAAGACATGGCGAGGGAACATGCAAGTAACATGCAGAGTAAAGGGGAAGGTGCATTCCAATGTGAACGGAGGGACAGATATGCTATGTGATATAGTCAGGTTTGCCACTCACCTTCCCAAAGTGGCCAGAGAGTCTATACAGGTCATCTTTTATGTTTCACTTGTACTACCACTACATACAGCTTTAAACTGTGCTATGTGCATTGGATGACATCTGGTAAACAAACTATTTGCTCCTGTTTGCATGTTTGTGCTGGTATCAAAAAGTACAAAATGGGTTGAAATCTCCACACTACTGCAGCTCTCATATTTCCTGGTATCGGCAGTGGTGCCAACATCATTCCAGACAGTAGTCAGGCAGATACTTGCGTGTCACACAGCAGTCAGGACAATTTCTATATGATTTCTCTTGTCTGGACATGAAGAGTAACCATAGTTTTCTGGAAGACTCCAGGGGGTGGGTATTATGAGGTGATCACACAAAGGTCAGTACATAAATCTCAGAATGGCCAAAGTCGCTCATATGGAGCTCCTGTATAAGCCATATATTTTGCAAGTCTAAATTTTTGTGAATCGGGACTTCCTAATGATTTCGCAAGTGGTTAAATTCGCGAAGATGGAGTCCTGGGGCCCGTTTCATAAAACTTGTCATCAGTGACAACTGCCACATTTCTATGACAAATTTGCTCTCAGCCAATCAGATGCAAGGATTTCAGTAGCTTGTCACATCTATGACAACTTGTCACTGATGACAAGTTTTATGAAACAGGCCCCTGTACTGAACGGAGAATTTTTTACACATTTGTCATATTCATATCGGGTTCAGGGTCAATATCTTTCGCATGTCTTCAATTTCGCCTCTAGCACATGACTCGTGAAATTCACGAAAAGAAAAACCTCACAAAATATTTGGCATATGCAGTATATGAGACTTTCAAATCCATTTCATGAAGTCTTTCATACGTGTGTCTAATGAGCGAAAAGTCTCTCTTAAGACTTTCATGAAACGGACCCCTGAAGAATCAGGGAGACGTGGGCAGCTCTGGTACATGTTTTACTCACTGTGTATCGACTGTGGTAGAGTTCTTGCAGGGTCGGCGTTACTGGGTTCAGAAACCTCTGCCTCGCCCTCTTGAGCTGACTTAGAACCTCGTTCATCAGCTGGAAAGACAACAAGAAAGTGACATTAAAAATAATATTTTAGGTATTAATGCATTGATCAGTCTGATTCTTCATAATCTCATATGTGGCTGCATATAAAGGCCTGTATTCAATATAAAAAAAAACAACAACTTACACTTGTTTAAATATATTTGAAGAAATAAACCCATTTACTGACAACACAAGGCTACACAATGACCCAGTCACACGTTCTTGTCACGATCAAAGAAACAATGCAAAACATGGTACAATATGTACATCAGGTGTCAAAGGAGTAAAATACTTTCAAGTGGCACACTGGACACTGGCAGAGACTTGATCTCCCTGTCAACTACCTTGATGACTTCCTCCGCCGACTGGAATTCGTAGTCGACGTCCTTGGCGTTGATGACTTCTAGAGTGGAGTAGATGTGGTTGCCGACGTCTTGTACCTGGGCAGGGGAGGTAGCCAGTCATGGAACACATCAGAAATGATACAAACTTATCATCTATTTTTCATTCAAGACCTCTGTGGAGAGGTACTACTGTCAATACACAAGTCACATTTTACACAGCTATGCTACTTCATTTCCAATATAGTCAATTCTTTTTATTCATCAATTTTGTTTGACCATAGTATTGATAGCGTTAAAGGAAAATCCACCCTGAAAATCAGTTTGTGTGAATAGCAGCAGAAAATGTGAGGAACAAGAAATTGAAAGTTTGAGCAAATTCTGATCAAAACTGAGATGGTCACAATTTCTTGAAGTCGCGATGGATCAAATGCAAATTAGCAATTCTGTGATGTCAGACACAAGCTGACCCCCCCCCCCAATTTGTGCTATAGTATAATATAAGTCCCATCAAATAAATTTCCCATCGTACATGCATCCCTAATACAACAATTACACATATTTCCCTACATAACTCCTGCATAAATCAAATACATTCCATCAGCTATAAAAACAGGAAGAAATATCAATTCTATCATCTATGTACAGGGCAAATACAAATTGTAGAAGGTTTGTTCACATGCTATAATCGTGGCATTGTCAATTTCTGTGTACTTGGTCACAAATTAAAAATGCCATTACTCTCATATATTCAATCAGAATTTGGTCAAACTTTCACTGACCTGTTCCTCTCATTTTCTGGGTCTATTCAACAAACTTTCATTTTTCCCCTTTTTTTTTGACTTCCCCTTTAAGCTTGGGTTGGATTTGCACAAGTAATGGACAGGAAATGATAACAAAGTGTGATCAACATTCATTCTGGGACTGGTATATAAATCCCCTTTCCTTTGCACTTAAGTACGAGAGAGGAAGCGTGATTATGCTCATTAAACTAATGCACATTAATGTTACATTTCTCTCAAAAGCTTACAGCATACATCAGCATCTGTGTATTAACACCCTTAACTGTGATATTACATCCTTCATACACACACACACACACAGACACACACACACACAAAGAGTGTGAGATTTGCATTGGACAGAAAAAAAAAAGAAGGAAAAAAAAAAGTTGGAGCAGCTTTTCAAGGAAATATATTTTCATGAGGACATTTTGTCAAAGGCTTTCAAATCTATACATGACATGAGGTTTTGCAGTTGAAGCATTGAATAATGCAATGGCATTCCAACTTTTATGTATCATTGATATCAAACAACCAGAATCAATTCAATCATTTTGCTGGGAAAATAGAGAAAAGAAGAAGAAGAAAAAAGAAATACTACAGTTTACTGTACTTGTTCACAAGGTTACACCTGACAAAGCTATGCTTTAACATTGCTTTGTGTACTTGTCATTGATCACTAAGTAGAAAGTAAACATTAACTGTTTTCTATGCAAACAATGATTGTTGGAAAATACTTGCTTCAAAAATAGCACAATCATCAGCCCGGAACTCCTGCAGTGCATACAACTGAAAAAAAAAAAAAAAACTCTGACAGAGCAAAACACCACACCCAAATCTCTCCGGATAAACATGCCAGAAACTCCACCTCTCCCGCTTTTGACAGGAGATCTCCTACCAAAAGCTCATTTTTGCAAAATCTCCCATTCTCCCGCCTGAAATTTAATTTCTCCCGCCCTGGCTCTGTATCTCCAGCTTAAGATGCATTTTCTCCCGCTTGAAATGATCTTTCTCCCAACCAAACCCCTTTTTAAAACCTGGAATTAGATTTTGAGCTACATGTAGGTGCTCAACCCCCCCCCCCATACATTCATACCATCAACTATAGATTTTAAAACGCATGCACAGAGTGCTGGTACGTGTTCACACGGGATCAACACAGTGCCTCCGTGAGCTTTTATAATCTTTGATGTGCATACATGGTACGTACTGTGCGCTTCGCGCACATCAAGTTGGAGTCTCCAGTTTGCTAGGGGTTTCAGGCAGGAGAATCTCCAGATCAGAAGGTGCTGGTGGTTGGAGTTTCTGACATGTACTTCCTCTTTGCCAATATAAATTGGGAAACAATGACGGCTTCTTATTCAAACCTGTTGCAATCTCCACGGCATGTCATCTCGTATGTATGTCTTCACAAGCTGGTTGGTATTTCTGTGTGGCTTTAAAGTCAGATCCTGGGAAGAGGATAGTAATAATAATAATCATAATAATTGCATTTATATGGCGCTTTATACTGGTGTTTCTAAGCGCATTGGTGCTATAAATGTATTCATACAAGAAGACTAGAAAACACAACAACATTAGGACAATGCAAAACCAACCAATAACAAAAGAAGAAGAAAAAAACAATACATGTGATACAGTGATACAATAATTAATAACTGACTGTGTATGGATGGAGGGGGGATGGGAGTGGACAATAAAGGATAGGAAAAGGGGGTGAAGGATGGGATTAAGGATGGGATTAAGGATGGGGGATGGTAGATGGAGGATGGTGAAAGGGGGATTCAGAATGGGGATCACGTACGGAAGAAGGGGATGGGGGATTGACGGTCAGGATGGGAGATGGGGATGGGGATTGCGGGTGGTGGAGATGGAGATGAGAGTGAGGGGTGAGGGATGGGGGTAGGGGATAGGGGTGGGGAATAGTGATTAGGAGATGGGGTTGGGGGATGGGGGATGGGGGAGAGGGATAAGGGTAGGGAATAGGGATTGGGAGATGGGTTGGTTGGGAGATGGGATGGGCGTTGGGGATGAGAGGGATAGGGGTTGGGGGATAGCGAATGAGGGATGGGGCTCGGGATAGGGGTGGAGAATGGTTAATGGGGGAGGTGGTGGGAGTGGGGAATGGGGGATAGTGGATGAGGTTGGGATATATGGGATGGGGGACAGAGTATGTGGAGTATGGAGTATGGAGGATAAGGGATGAAGGATGAGGGATGGGATGGGATGGGGATATGAGATGAGGAAAGGTAGTCAAACAGACAAGAAATAGGTCAGCATTTTTATTCTTTCTTTTTTTTTAACATGCAGTGAAAAATGAAGCTCAGAGCATGTAACTTCTTCTCCTACCAAGAAAAGGTCACTGGAGTTTTTATTTTGCAACAATACAACAATTGTAATACTGCAGGATGTCACCCTACGGGGTTTGAAGCAACTTTATGTGGAAGATTGTGGATAAGTTTACCATCTCCTGAGGAGGCATTCTACCTACCCTAACCTCCCAGAGAATAAAGTACCCTTCAGAAAAACAAACAGCATAAAGGAAGAAATCTGAACTGAATATGGTCTAAAAATAAGAAAGTTATGATAATTTGACGATGGTAAAGCATCTCAAATGGTCTCCCTTGGGCAGATGGAGACAGTTGCCTTGGTAACATGACCAAGAGAACATGTGAGTGATATTCCTTTCTCAAGACTATAATGCAAATGTACACTGAACAGCCTAACACAATCAAAGCTGTCACATAAAAGTTTGGATAACAAGCTATTACTACTTACAGCTTTGCATAGCATGTCTCCAACCAGAGTCACGATACCCTTCACGTAATCTGTGCCACTGAAAAAAAAAGAAAGAAATGCAGAAACATGGTCAAAGAAAAAAACATAAACCCAAACCAATAGCACCCAAGATGAACAAATGGTATACTTTTCCACTATAATTACACATCCTACCAAGTAGGTCCATGCTACCACGGAGGTGGGAAGCTCTGTGTAAATTGTGTCAAAATGTTTGACACTTCACAACCCTGCCTGAGCAGATTGGCGACTTTGTGTTGCTGCTAATCACTTTAACGCCGTCATAAAAGCTGCAAAAAAATATGCATAGAAACTGGACTGAATGGACCACAGCTAAGAACCATCGTCAGTGCTATGAGATTATTTGTGGCATTTATACCAGTGGCGTACTGGTGTTATATACTTCTCTAAAAGATAAGTTTCACAAAGGTACACATGTATATGTGTTCAAACTGATTGGAACAAATAAATGCAGATGTACCCGTACTCCATACACCAAAATGTAGTGTGAAATAGTCATATTCAAAGATAATATTGCTTCAGTGAGCCAACCTTACAAATGAATGAAGTGTGCCATTGCATATATACCATGGGTATGCTTTAATTTCTAAAATGCTACCTTTTGTTCATTTTCCTTTTTACATAGGAGAAGTTGTTTAACCAAAAGGGAAGGTGACAACCTTAAAGTGAATCAGTTCTTTACATACAATTTGCACTACTGACTCACAACTCTTTCTTGATTTATAAATTATTCCTTCCTCAGGTAGTTTGAGCAATAGTTGCTTGCATTTTCTTTTCCTTTGGGGATGGGGGGGGGGGATGTGAAATTAATCCTGCTACAGTTAATCAACAAGGGCTGTTGTCTTTATAATGTTCTCTTGTTGTTGTTGTTGTTTATATGTTGAGTTGATCTTGAATTATTTAAAATCAGCCAGGACGCTATGATTTGCCTACATCATATCTTTTTTTTTTTCTTTTTTCTTTTTTTACATCAAACAGCTACAGACGATTGAGCAACACACTGTCTACACTCGACCTTGGTTTCCTGACTCCTATTACCCAGGGTCACATGATCACATTTCAATTTTGTTTTGTTTTGTTTTAAAATCATGGCCCTGTGATGGAGAGTGAAACTCCTTAATGTATAGTGGTAAGGAAAACTAAGAGTGGATAAGTGGTCGAGTATACCATGTGACACTGGTAGTTGTAGTAAGTAAAAGTGAGAGTAACAGAGATGATGGTTGTCAAAAAGCCCAATGATAACAATGAAGACGCTGGTAATACCGAGAATGACAAAGTACAGTGACGACAACACTTATTTGATTGACTTCTACAATGGCAACAATGATGACAGTGATTAAAGGGATGGTCATAGTATTTTCTTGAGGTGAGGATTCAGCTTTTAACATTTTGCACGATATTTAGAAACCACTCTATGAAATGTTAAAGAGCATAGGGGAATTGAAAGTTAATTTGATGAAAATTTGTTTCAAAATGACTGAAATATATAAAAAAAAAACCATAAAACAAAACGATTCTAATAAAAGTTGTGGCCTGTTGCATTCTTCTAAGATCACTGTTTTGGATATATCTCAGCCATTTTAAGACCAATTTTCATCGAATAAATGGTGAATTCCTCTAAGAATTTCATGGTCTTTCATATTTCATATGAGGTTTCTCATTATCTCACAAACACACCCACATAAAAAAAAAAGTTGGAAACCTGCAGCCCCATCTAAACCGAAACTGTACTGTTCCTTTAAACTAGTCACAATAACATGAATTATGGTGATGAATTAGAGGTCGATAGTGGGTTAGATTGTTTAGATCGTCATGTACATGTATAGAAGAACACATTACACAATGCAAGTCAAGAGCACTGAATGCCTGGCCAATGTTTAGTCTCTATGCATTCATACTGTGTTGAATAGACCAAGGAGTTATCACATAATTGTGATAACTCCTTGAATAAACACAGTAGCTGTTAATCTGTTTATGTATGTTGCTCTCAATTTGTGGAATAATCTTGCTCTGTTTGCATATCAGCAAGCAGCAACAGTTAATGAGTTTAAGACCTGTTTAAAACTCATTCTAAAAATGTTATTTCATTTGAATAACGTATGTCATGACTGTCATTATTATCATTATTATTTTTGTAATAATAATAATAATAATAATAATAATAATAATAATAATAATAATGATGATAAAAACAATTGTTATTATCATTATTATCACTATTACCATCATCATCACTATTATCATTAATTATGATTTTGTTGCTGTCAGTGAATAATGTCCTGATCATTACTATTATTATCATCATCATCATCTGTAACTGAAGGAGGATGAAGTTTGCTGGTTTAGAGAAAAACTTACTTTGTGCTTGAGAGGACAAATGTTTCTGGTTTGATGAGTGATCCAGAACCTGAATGGAACAAATGAGAGAAACATAAAGAGATAAAAACACATGCTGATGCAGTCTCATATGAGCGAAATATTATGTAAATTACTTCCTCTTTTTTTCTCTCTCTATTCATGTATTTATCATGAATTTTCTTATCCCTATTTTCTCCTATCTCTCTGCTCTCAAATATAGCTAGAGAAATAGTGTGAGCAATAATTAGATAGGTTGATAAATAAACAGATAGATAGATATAACTACAATACTTCTGAGGATGAAAAGGAAAATTGAACAATTGCTACCACTGTCTCATCATACAAGAAGTAAGACTGAGTTTGTTTGCTTGTTTGTTTCATTTCCATCTGAGAAGATGGCTGGATAGCCCATATTCAGCTATGCTAAGCTGGTCTTCCATGGGGTCCAGTTGGATGTGAGGTGGGACCACTTCAGCGGGGTAGAAACCCTGTTCTTTGCGATGAATTAAGTGAGAGTTGTGACTCTCTCACACACGGGACTTCCCACGTGTCCTATCCAAGGGACGCTGTGTTTTGCCTCAACTAAAGGGGATGGTATGGTTACTCACAACATTACCTGCACCTCATCAACATCAACAAATAAAATGTTGCATACAAAAGGAAAAATGACTCATAAAAGGAGAATAAATATTTTAAATAGGTCACAAAGACAAGGAAGCCACTACTATGACTATTCATCCTGACTATCATTAACCCGTTGAGGACGGTTTGATTTTGCTACAACACGCATTTCCCATAGACACCTGCCTGAGTATACTCAGGACTCATCCTCAACGGGTTAAGGGACTTGGTATTTGAAAAGAGTGATTTAATGAGCCGTTTGGGATCTTTCTACATACCAGAAATGTCACTATGATGCACAAAAATCTGATGGTAGTCCTTTGATTCATGCTAACCTGAAATTATGAACCTGGTACAAATGTGCATCATACATGTATGTACACATGCAGAACCTGTAATTGCATTCTGCCAGTGCTAATAAAACTACAAAGACTCAGATACCATATTTGTGTGGATTGATACTTTATCATATGATAATGATTTTTATCATGCATTGCCAGTATTTTGTAAGGTTGAATGAAAACATTTCTTTTTAATTTGAGCCCTATTTTGATCATAACTATCGTATCACTCTGTTGCAGAATCATCAAATGCTTCTAAATCACTAAAGTTACATCTGATCCTTTAACTGACAACATTAAAGGTTGGAATAAATGCTCCTGCATCAAATTGGTAATTTTATATTAATTATCTGTTTCATTTTGTGCAGATTCAACTAACTCTAATTACTTCCATTTAATGTTTCTACAAGATAAGCAAATTGAAATTGCATTTTAAAACTCCAATGTGGTCAATCTTAAAATTTCTGTGGTAAAATTATTCCACGATTTGATATACAAATTTACATCATATGGTAGTACCCCCTTCCTACCCTTGGCATACAATGTACACTCTGGATGTGTGTTGTCATGCGCTGACAGCACATACAAATATTGATTCAATCAATACGGCCCTCCTGGGTTGACTGTGTAGAGAAAAGCAATAATCACAGCGATCTTGACTCACATTTTTCTTTAATAAGATGCCTGCTGGCAATTAGGTCTCTCTAGAGAGGACGGTGGCCTCAGCCCAGCTTGCAAAAACGTCTCATTCAGATTAAAATCAGCAAACATGTTCTTCATTAGCGCTGAACAATCCAACATTTACGGCTTGCAATTTTCTTCCCATAACTACTGTATGGCTCAGCTTTTTAATGAATGAAGCCCCTGCTGTATGTATAGTAGCTCTCTTACCATAATAGAAGCATTTCAAGCTCGATAATGACAGCCACTTGGCTTTTGAGAATTCATGCTGCTGCCATAGTGGCTACAATTACCATGGTACCACAGCTGATTTTCACTGCATTACATATTGAGTTGGGTTTCCGCTATGTAAAGCAGCACAAGTCTTCTTAAACGAGACCTCTCAGATGATTTTCAGATTTTTACATTTGAACAACTATAAATTAGTTATACTGAGTACAGAGTTTCAGAATTTGTGATAATTGGGATGAAGAATAAGAATATTTTTAAAATTTAGAACAAATTTCAATGAACAAGGATGATGACATGGCACAGTCACCATAATAATGCATGAATTGGGCTCAAGGAAGCAGAAGAAAAGAAGAAGGCATGCATAAATTATACACAGGTGAACTTGCAAGCAAGCGGTATTGTAATGGAATTACACTGCTACATTTCTGAAATATGTGAACCTCCTATCTCATCATCCTTGTTCAGTGTAATTTGTTTCAGGTTTTTCAAAGTATTGTTTCTCTGCTCAAGAACCAAAATAAATCCCACAAATCTATACATGGAGCTGTCGTTTTATGTACTACATGATGTGAAATTATGAAAATCGTCTGGAATGTCCCTTTAACTTGTCAAAAAGTGTACAACATGTGAACAATTTCATCATTTAAGCATTCACTGATTACTCATCGATTGTTATGGAAACTTTCAGTGTCCCCATTCCACAGAGAAGACCAGCATTAGTGAGTCTAAAGAGGAAATACTTCAGCCAAGTAAAGATGGGACAATATCAAAATAGCTGAAACTCACACACAGAAATGCATAGATGGGACTACACATGGAGAGAGAGATCATACAGTAACAGGAACACCCCTAATGCTTGCTGCTCATGCATGAAACAGGGTGAAAGACAAACAGTAATATTATATGACCTATATAGATACCAATGTGTGATTGGTCAAAATGCTGTCACGTGACCATGTTCACAAGGATGAGAAGCATTATATTTCATAACATGACGTAAATTACGTACAATCATGGAATATAACAGCCACTACGTTAAACAAATGGCGTTATATCTGGAGGGGTGACGTAATCAAAAATCAATTGTTATGATGCGCGCAACATACACAGAGACGCTTTGCACACGTACACACACACACATACTTACGAATGTAATCGTGACCGGTCGACTGACCACACGCACCATACCACTTACGTTTACAGAATGCGCTAGCGGTATTAAATGAGCATCACACTGACACACGCTAGTACACTGCAAGCGCGAATTACGAAATTGCAACTGATTTGTTTTCGTCAAACTGGCATGGCAGCTTTGATGAGCAGCTGCCCTTCGCTTGTGAGAGAGAAAGAATTGTTGTCCTGATAGCTATAGAGCCTCCTACTCCAATCAATGTTAGACAGTCGTGACAGGAAAGCCAAAGGATTTCCCATTACATTACCAGAGCCTGAACTGAGTAAGTTTTTATGCTAACGTTACTTGTACTAGCGCAGGACCTGGACCAGGGCCAGGTCCGTAGTCTAAACAGCTCTTGTTCCAGTGACTGCAGGCAGAAGAGATTAGGCCCTACATTATCAGACAGTTCACATTCTCATACATCACCACAAACAAATGTTATGTCAACAAGCTTGCTTTACCCAGACCAAAAGCGGCATTTGGTCTAGTCTTCTACAATTTTCACATCTCTCATTACAAAATCTGGCTCTACCGCTACGAAACTAGGCCCTACAGTACGTACGATTGATTAACGACTGTTCTAGAAATTACTTAGTATGTGATAAACAGGCAACGGCCGTACTCCACGGAAGAACGAATTCCTGGTAGGCCGACGTGAAAGCCATCGGAGTTAGATCTACGTATCAAAAAGGTTACTTGTGGCTCGATTGAATACCACTGGCACTACTAGCGCACTGTTGTCATGCGGTACGCGCGTTCATGAATATGACTGCGAAAAGGAGTAGTGTTTCTAACTAGACCTAGTCGTTTTGCTTTAGGGCCTATACAGCAGTTTATTTCTTGTACTGCAGGTCATATAATATAACAGATATTGACTTTTTCCTTCGGTAGGAATATAACATTTAATTTCCCTTGGGAAGTTATATTTTTGTCTCGGAATACTATATTTTTCCTCAGCGCTACGCGCTTCGGAAAAATATAATAATCCTCGACAAAAATATAACTTCCCGCGAGGATCTCAAATGTTATATTCCACCTCTGGTAAGTCAATATCTGTATATTATTACATTACATATTACATAATTACATGACTGGCTCTGGATCAAATGCCCAAGCTAAACTCCTTAGCAACTGAACATTCTGTACCTAATGGCCTATTGTTCCCTAGAAGTTACAGCAATACAATTCTCATTTTGACAACTTTCTTAAAAAGATCACTGCATGTTTATTTTTGTCTATTATAAGTTATGTTTATTTGAAAGCCCATTAAAACTTTACAAAATGAATGGTGTGTCAGAGAAAAATTAGTCGTGCAAAAATATCCACAAATGGCGACAACAGCTCTGATTTTTGAAACTGGAAAAGTTGCCAAACATTGCCTACAACCCTTTGTGTGCTTTGAGTATCAATTGGCACAAAAAAAAAAAAAAAAAAAAAACCCACAGCAGTTTTAAACACCATCCAAAGTAATGAGTCCCAGGCACAGAAAGGTTTTACAGAAAGAGGCGGCGGAGTGGAATGGGTGCTAATGGTCAGACATTGCACAGTGGCAAGTTTGGCAATACTGGTGTGAAGATGAATTTTGTGAGAAACTCCCTGAAATATGCTCTGAATAGTGAGGCGGCCTTCAAAATACCGAGTATCATACCTGGGGCCTGTTTCATAAAACTGGTCATCAGTGACAAGTTGTCATAGATGTGACAAGCTACTGAAATCCTTGCATCTGATTGGCTGAGAGTAAATTTGTCATAGAAAAGTGGCAGTTGTCACTGATAACAAGTTTTATGAAACGGGCCCCTGGTACATCACATGAATGCTGTGGGCTACACACTAATCAAGAATCTATAGAAATATGCTATAGACTATTTACATTTGATTCTCTTCATTATCATGTCCTTTAGCAAGGTTGTTTTGTTTATTACCTTGTCTTTCCAATGCACAAAATATACAGTTCAGTGATTACCAAACATTTGTCAAAAAACATTGTTGTTTTCACCTGTTGGACCCATACATTTTCTTTTTGTTTCATTCCTCACATGAACATGAACTGGCAGAAAAGCTGTTGCAGTAATGTCATTCAGCAGAATCCCCACAGCTTGAAATTATCTTTGGCAACCCTCTGTTTCTCAAACCGCAAGAGACTAAACACTCAGAGGTTGAAATATCACTTCCTCATTCTTCCCATGCTTTGCTCGACGCCTACATTAGTGTGACCTAACATGCTTTCGGGAGAACACAAGAGCGAAGTGGATGGTACATTGCTCATTCACAATGTGCCCACTCTACCCGAGATCGGTCTGATTGTAGCGCAGCAAGATCTAAATGGCCACTTTGGAGTTTAATGTAGCATGCACGCCAGTTAGTTATTAAAATGGATCATAGCTGGATATCATCCTCGCTCTAGCCTCTGATTACCAATTATGATTCATGATTGCACGTACGTGATTAGATTGGGTTCCGCATAAAGCCTTCGAGATTAACAGAAGTGATATGGACGAACTGTCTACAGACCATGAAAGGATTTTGCGGTAAACAGCAGACAAACATTGCAGTTCACTACTCACACTGTGTCAGATGTCAGAAGATATAATTTTCTAGCTTCTGTTGAGGGTTAGATTCAGAAAGGCAAATGTAGCTCTATGGAGTAATTGCAAACTACTTATTAAGATGCAAATGAAATGTGAACAATCTGAAAATAAAGCCCCCACCTCCACATGCAGTTTTAAAAACCCCTGTCCCTCATTTTCTTAGGTTAAAAATAAACAACGCACATGCTTGCTCACTTTTCAGTGGAAAACATTCCAGTTTTTGGTCTCATTTCTCAATTTGTTTTGCACTCATGATAAAAGTTAGATACATGTATATAAGTGGTTACTTTTGTTCGTGTTCTGCATCTGTTGGCAAGTATACTGCATGCCTCCCCTCCCTACATAAAAGAGAAAAACGAAAACACGAACACTACTTTCAATAAAAAGAAAAGAAAAAAAGAAGAGTTTCAAGGGGAAAAAGACTCCAACTGGTTTTTCTGTCAGTGTTACTGAGGGTGCAGAAGAAAAAAAAATAAAAGGATTTTATCTATGTTAATGAGCTGTACTAAAGACATTCATGAACAGAAAATATTATGTAGGATCACCTGTGCTTACAAATTATGTGCGCCCGTCATAATACATCACTAAATTCTCTTTTTGAGTTCCAACAGACTCATGGGAGGAATCGTGTCCTTTTACTGCACACCTACACATTTTCATTCATGCGGAAACTTAATTAGCTTTTGCGCCATCAAATCGGGCTGACGATACAAGCCACAACAAATGCCTTGTTGATATCAGGGAGGTGTTTCACCTTCCTGTTGATATACAGTCTAACAATGTTTGCTGATACGTCGCATGTTTATTTTGGATGGTTACAAATTAAAGGGACAGTACAGTACTGGTTGAGGTGGGGATTCAGGTTTATAACATTCCTAAGTGAGATGAAGAGAGACCTCTTATGAAATATGAAAGACCATGCAATTTTAAGAAGGATTCAACGTTTATTTGATGAAAATTGGTTTTCAAATGGCCGAGATAGCCAAAAAATTGATAACAATAAAAGGTGGCAGGCCACACTTTTTATTAGGATCTCTTTGTTTCACCTTGTTTTTGGATATCTCAGCCATTTCAAAACTGATTTTTATCAAATAAACTTTTGATACCCCTTAGAATTGCATGCTCTTTGACATCTCATAGAGTGGTTTCTGAATATCTCTCAAAACGTTAAACACTAAATCCTCACCTCAACCAGAATTGTACACACCCTTTAAGTGCAGCATGTGAGGCATAGTTCTTGTAAGCTGTACTCGAGGTTTGTTTTGTTTTGTTTTTTTCCCCCAAATGCAATGTTTAATGTTGACCATGATTGGTTCAAACCTTCATATCTTGTGACAGATGGCACAAATTACTCTGCATGTCCACAGTAAAATCTCTCCAAAACTGACTGCTCACTTTTCATTCAGCAGGGTGTAACAAATCCACTTGTCTGCTTACCAGGGGCAATTGGAGCTCACTTGGGGGGAATTCACACTGGAATTACTGCAAAACCAGAAATTTTCACATGCATGAAACTTTCGCAAATTTGAAGAGGAGCCAAGATTCGTGAAAATGAAATGCATGCGAAAGTTCTTGTTTACACAATGCATTGAATGCCAGTGGCAATTTGCGAAAGTTTTGTGCCATGAAAAAGGCTGACGGCTCCAATTTGCAAAAGTTGTATGCTACAAAAATTTCTGGTTTTACAGTAAATACCATGGTAATTTTGTTGTCACCATTCTTACTGAAATACCAACTGAAGGTAAAAGATACTGCAGTCTTTCAGTTTGTACCATTCTCATTCACAAAATACCATGGTGTTTCAAGACCGAAAATACACCTCTCTAGAAGTACATGTATGTATGCATACAGTATCTCCTCCTCCAGTGAGAAGACAGGAAGTGTGTCGGTTCATGTGAATACCGGTATACACACACTGCTGTACAGGGGGTGGTATATTGTAACATGATTTACAAACAAATCTCAAATGGGTATTTCGTGAGAAGTTTGAATTACCGCCCTAAATACCAGGGTATTTTGTGGTGTATTTGCATTCGTATATAAAAAAATATACGAAATACTGTGTGAAATAGCACAGCATGTCACCATTCTTGTGAGTGGGCCTAATTTTGGGCAAGTGACTAGTGTGCTCTAGCCTGTTACAAGAATTGGGCGCTTGCCCGAGTACCCGTCTGGGTAAGGAGATTTTTTTTTTCTACTTGGTAATGGTGTGATTCAGTACCTTTTTTAGTCTTTTCTGAAACCACAGATGTCTACAAGTACCCATACACTACACCAACAAATGCAGAATGCATGATCTAGATGTAAGCTCTTGGTGGCTGTTCACATCTTGACAAATTATCTCAAAGTCATAAGAGATTTAGATGACATATCTTTTCAAATATGAGCTATTGGCCAAAAAAATGAAATCAACCACATTCTCAAAATCTAGTTTGAAGATTCAATTTTGTTTAAAAGTGTTACAGCCCCTTTTAGACATTAAAATGATAACAGCATATTATAACTCTCGGTGTTTTACAAGATGCTATTTGGGATTCAGTTTTGCCTCAACTAGAAGTTCCACTTGCCGCCCTTGTTCTCTTTTTTTTTCTTAATCCACCTGAAATGAAAGCAAATATTGCAAAAAATGTCATTCCTCTCTCATATCTTAATGAAATTCATAAAATGTTGCCATTCATAAAATGTTCCAACAAAGGGTGTAGACAAGAAAAGTGCTTTCAGACGTGTAACAATAAAGGGATGGTGAGAAAAAAAAAATAATACTCAACATCATGTATCTGGAACTACTCAACAAAGTGCTCAAGGTCCATTTCAGAGAATTTGATATGAAGAACATCCTTTCATATAAATTTAAGTTGATGAGCAATGTGAAAGTTTATTGTTTTCTTTAATTAAAAAAGAGGAGTCCTCCAATGATGCACCCTGTAGTTCAGTAAATAAAAAGTTCTGCATTGTTTGTACACCCCGAGGTCCAGTAAATATAAAGTTCTACATCTCTACATTGTTTGTATACCCTGTAGTCAAGTAAATATAAAGTTGCAGTTCTGCATTGTTTGTACACCCTGTAGTCCAGAAAATATAAAGTTCTGCATCTCTGCATTGTTTGTATACCCTGTAGTCAAGTAAATATAAAGTTACAGCTCTGCATTATTTGTACACCCGTAGTCCTGAAAATATTATACAAATGATGCACAGGATAGAGTGTGTTAGTGAAGGTGCGGCGCGCTCGAGAGTATTGACAATGGTGCGACATGCACGAGGCGCAGCCGAGTGCATGTTTGCAACCATTGTCAATACTCGAGAGTGCGCCACACCTTCACTAACGCCACGAAATAATCCTGTGCATCATTTGTTTTATAAAATGGGTCGAAAACTAACAGCATTATTCACGTACCTTTGTGGGTCAATACCAGTCAGCTACATGTAGCACTCGCTCAAAAGTCAAGATGTGCGAAGATGTTCGTCCCAAACATTTACGCACGTCGCACTCGGAAATCCCGCACATAAGTACTGTACGTACGTATAAGAGTATACGTACGCCACGTGTTATGCACAAGAAAGGCCGCCGGCTGTTGTGGCAGCCCGTGGCCTGAAACATCTTAACTAGAAGCTGTTTACAGGATTGACAGCGCGTATAGTAGCATGTGACGCACTTGTAAACGACTGATTGAGTGCGCACTGCTAGTGTAAACCTTGTGACGTTCGTCAGGCCAGGGAGGTGGAAGAGAGACTCTTTTTAGTGCATTTACTAAGAAATTAATGCATGCACACATGACTCATTTCAGCGCTTCCAATTGGCTACATTCTTGAACCCATTTTATAAAAAGTTCTACATCTCTGCATTGTTTGCACATCCTGTAGTCAAGTAAATATAGAGTTCTACATCTCTGCATTGTTTGTACACCCTGTAGTCCAGGAAATATAAAGTTCTACATCTCTGCATTGTTTTCCACCTGTCTATATAGATACAGCCAGCCTAGTCTTTATGCTTCTCATGCTCTTGTACTGAATATATCAAGTCTCCTTGTACTCTTTTTTACATTGCGATGAGTATCTAATATCTCTAATGGAACATATAAAATGCCAAAATACAACATCCCGGCTGCATGAGAAGTGTAATGAGGCTTACCACAGTGGCAAAAGTGCATTTTAATCCCCCCTGCGTGTGTCCCGAGTAATGTGATCAATGCAAAAATCAAAATTAAATTACGATCACTTCGTTACACGCATGCTCGATGACGAGGCTCGATTGGGGTTGTTCGTACCTAATATGCTGATGAATATACTCTGCGCAATACACAGTACATCAATACAGGTGCCTGATGAGAGCCCATCCCCCCCCCCCCCACAAAAAAAAAGCCTACCTGCACTTGGCTACACATGGTGATCACGTAAGAGGAGGCACACTGCAAAAGGATGGGGCAATGACGGATTCTATTTTTGGAGCATTACCCCCCCCCCCCCCTTTTCTGTCTTTCATTTCTAAATCCCGGAGCTGTCACTACCGGCTCTTTGCCAATCTCACAGATAGACGGCCGGTGAATCGGCAAGGTCTGATTTCATTTTGGCCATGAGCAGCGAGATGCCGTTCTTAGTGTGGATGGCTTCTCTTATTGCAAAGGCAATGCCAATCAAACACTGTATCCTCTCAAAGAAAACAGGACAGCTGAAATGAGATACGTTTATTACCTCCAACACACACACACACACACACACACACACACACACACACAGACTCTTCTCCCCCTATCCTTTTCACTCTCCACTGTGAGTGTTGTGACAATATATGGGACATTAACAAAGAGATTCATCTTACGAACCATGCAGGGGATCAATAATTACGTCATGGGAGTGTGGAATTTCTGATTCATTGTGAAATTGTGATTTTTTTCTTTTGAGGCACGCACAGTTAGTTATTATATCACATACTTTTGTTATTTTCTATCTTATTTTGTTACTGTCACTTTGGTTTTGCAATGTCTTTTATATGTCATTGTTCTTACTAGTGTAGGACCGTTATATAGTTTTCTCCTATAAATAGCACCAGTGCACTTAGAAATGCTCGTAGAAAGTGCCATATAAATGCAGAAAGAGAGTTATCACTATCATTATCATTATTATTGAGTGAGATACATGCTTATAAATAAAATCTCTACTGTCCCAGTCATCTCAAAGGACTATGCACAACAAATAAATCTGCAATTGAAAACAAAAGCTTTTCTGCTTCTCTTTCGACACTTTTTTTCTCCTACCCTCTTATCTCCCACCATTACCCATCTTTCCATGAGACTATATTTTCTTCTTTCCTTTTCTTTTCTCCCTACCTCATCTTCCTCTCACTACCCCTTCCTCTACTTCTACTTCCTCTTCCCTTTTTGTTCTTCTTTTTCTCTTCCTCACTCTTAGTCCATCCAAACATTTACCCCTCCTCCTCCTCCTTTTCCTTCTCTTCCTCTTTCCTTAAATCTTCCCTGGTATTCTTTTATCACAACCTCTTCTTTCTCTTCATTCCATTGCTTTTTCCTCTTCTTCTGCTTTTACTTATCTTTTTCTTCTTTTTAGTAGTCTCTTTCTCTAACAAAACAAATTCCTTCCCCTTCTCCTACTTCTCCTTCTCCTTCTTCTTCTTCTTCTTCTTCTTCTTCTTCTTCTTCTTCTTCTTCTTCTTCTTCTTCTTCTTCTTCATCTTCATCTTCTTCTTGACTTTCATCCTCTGAGCACTCTTCCTAATTGTCTCCTCCAAAACTCTCCCCTCCCTCTTTCTTCTCCTCTTCCTCCTGCTCCTTCCATCTCTTCCTTTTCCGACCATCCTCCTCACCCTCCTCCTCCTTCCTGGGGTTCCTTCAGGGACTGTATAATGTCACACCTCTTTTTCTGATGCTATGAGTAAATGGATGCACATCCTAAGATGGAGTGCTGTTCAACTGGATGAATAATTCACATTTACACATGCCCAATGAAGAGCTGCATCTGCGTGGAAGAAAAGATATAAACACGAGGATGCCAGATCCTTTCTGACCCTTACCATCTCCATGTCCAATCAAGAAGGATGAGTTTCGCAAATGAAACTGATCCCTGGGGATGAATTAATTCGTACTCAGCACTGTCTCTCTCCTTCCTTTTAGGGATCTCTACTGGCCTGCCTCTTCCCTCACTCATGCAAAATGCAGGCTGGAGGAACTGCATATAAACTGCTGTTTCAGCTCAGAGTGATCTGTAAAACTCTTCCCACTGCCATGTCTGCACTTACAACCGTTTTGTAAACATTACCCAGCTTACACGGGAACGATGCATCAAGCAACCCACACTTCAGTATTTCACAAACCTTAGTTAATGCTCTTCATGTGTGATTTTCCCCAAAACAGTCAAACCTGCTGTGAGAGACCACCTGTCTAAAAAGGTCCTTCCCTCAAAATGCTTTAATAGACAATGTGATAACAGCATGCATGGGGCAAAAATTTCTTTGATCTATGATGATGGCTCCACACTCACTATAAGAAATACAACTTAATTCCAAACTTCATTGATGTAGTCATGGAATACCTTGAGCACAATCATTAGGCACAGTTTTCCTTTATTATGGCATGGTGGTAGCACAATAAATCTGTCAAAATAATGTCAGCTGCCTCCTTTTATCACTTTCAGGGACAAAATCAAAATCTGCAATTTTGTTAGTCTTTGTGATTTTTATGACAAATGTGCATCCCCAGCAATATGAAAGACAATGACAGATGTAACGATGGGTAAATTTCTTACCTGATCCTGGTATGTTAAATCTCCTTCCAGATTGCTGCATAAAATGAGACCAAACAACGTCCAATTAATATCGAGTACAGGAAAATGCAGATAGTTAGAAAAAGTGGTCGTTGAGTGTCCACTGGCTAAGAAAAAAACCCACAGTGCTATAACCACTCTCCAAAGTCCATGTCATAGAAAGGGTTAAGCAACTTAGTATGTGTCAGGGCATAAATCATGCATGGGACATACGCAGTATATCATTTTACCTTCCTTTTCTATACACTGGTGCAATTGATCTTACAAGGGATAGTCTTTACTCAAGACTGAAGCATGTCAAAATGTTATGAGATCATGTATTTCCTTACTTGTCAACCCTAGAGCATCTAGATCCTTTTTGCAAATATCACATCAGTCACAGGTCACTAACAAGAAGCAGTAAATCTCATCATTTTTTTTCTTCTTCTTCTTTTTTTTGTTTTTGTTTTTGCCTGGGTTAAGACCAAACTTGCTATGTATTTATAGAGATCAGCTAGTAGATGATAAAGATAAAGATTTTCAAAAACATTTTTTTTTTAAATTTCTTAACACGCACATAGTATGTACAGAGAATCATCTATAGGCATGGGAGCAGAAGGGTTGCTACTTACATCCAGGATAGCATTGAGCTGCCTCAGGACAGCATGGACCTCCTCCTTTAACAGCCACTGGAACTCATCCTCCTGTGGATCAAAAGAAATTATTTATAGGGTCATTTCATCTGTTGCTGTCAAGATCTTTGACATCAAAATGTCTAACCATCAAGATCTTTGACATCAAAATGTCTAACCATCAAGATCTTTGACATCATTATGTCTCACCCACAAAATCTTTGACATCATTATGTCTCACCCACAAAATCTTTGACATCATTATGTCTCACCCACAAAATCTTTGACATCACTACTTGTATGTCATACAGTCAAGATCTTTGACATCGCTATGTTTAACCATCAAGATCTTTGACATCATTATGTCTCACCCACAAAATCTTTGACATCACTACTCGTATGTCATACAGTCAAGATCTTTGACATCGCTATGTCTCGCAGTCAAGATCTTTGACATCATTTATCTCTTGCTCTCACAGTCTTTAACACGTCATTTGCTGCCCTCACGAGCTATGACAGCATGTCATCAGTTGCCTTCAGGGTCTTTGAAATTATTTCATCTGTTGCCTTCAAGATCTATGACATCATTGATTTCATCTATTGCCCTACAGATCAGTGACATCACTGCCTTTACATACATTACCTTCAAGATCGTTGATATGCTTTCATCTGTTGCCCTCAAATTCTTTGACATTTCATGCTGCCTGAAAGACCTTTGACATCATCCCATTGGTTGCCATCAAGATCTTTGACATCGTTTTTACACTGCCCTCAAGATCTTTGACATTATTTCATCTGTTGCCCTCGATGTCTATGACATTTATCTCTTACCACCAAGATCTATGACAAAATCTTATCTGTTGCCCCAAAGATTTACAATGTATGACATCATTTCAAAATTTGTTGTCCTCAAGATCTACAATACAATGTACGACATCACTTTATCTGTTGCCCTGAAGATAGACATGTATGAGATCATTTCATTTGTTGCCCTATGAAATCATTCTATCTGTTGCTGCCAAGATGACTTCATTTCATCCTTTGCATTCAATATCTGATATCACTTCTTTTGTTGCCTTTAAGATTATTGACACAATCTCATCTGTTCTATACATGCACTTTGACATTGCCTCATTACTTGCCCTCATCTAAATTGAACCACACCCATATGATGCCCTGAAGACTGATATCATTG
Source organism: Diadema setosum (assembly GCF_964275005.1). Lineage (NCBI taxonomy): Eukaryota > Metazoa > Echinodermata > Echinoidea > Diadematoida > Diadematidae > Diadema > Diadema setosum. The sequence goes on along the minus strand of NC_092688.1, from coordinate 42,808,478 downwards.
CAATCATCTGGATCACTTGGTGCAATCAGTGCATGAAAGACCTTGGCAATGACTGAATTTGATTGCTCTCAAGACTGCACCATCAAAAACTTTGTTTTCAGTTGCTTTCAAGTCTCTGCCATAAATTCATCCATTGTCCCAAAGAAACTCATTATCATTTAACTCACAAAAAATAAAAACAAGGAACAAATGTGTCAAATAGCCAGCGTCGTAGTTCCAAGTTGTGAATGAGCAGAGAAAGAGTAAAGTCATTTGTACTGGCAGCATTGTTGGTTTGTTAATTTACTGAGATAAGTGTCTCTGATGTAATAATTATTAATGTAATTCTTAAACACATATAATAAAATGTACATGTAAATGGTGCTTGCTGGCACATCCACTTTACAGCAAGCCTAGTATGTGGTTATGTTAAATGAAGGAAACGTTAATGCATTCAATGTAAAATCATGAAACGGATGCCTCCCCAAGTTTATTAAATGGACCATTCTGGTCATCTGAGTGTATGCAAGTTCCTTCTTTGTTTGAACATGGATTCCATTCAAATAAATTGCTGCATATCGCTATCATGCATTTAAGTTTGTATGCCGCTTTGAAAATGACTGAAATGTCTAACCAAATGAGAGAAAAAAGAAAAGAAAGGCCATTTGTACAAACATGCACATGATCTAATTATGAACTGGCTTATTTGTGACCCGCAAGACCTTTGCCATCATTTCATCTGCTGCCCTACAAACTCACCTTTTTGTCCACCATCCATCTGTTACAAATTTGTCCTTTATTTTCACCACCACAACACTCCCAGGCCTATATTGTGAAGCAGGTGGTTATTGTGCCAAAGTTCTTGTGCTCCTGCACACATTATCATTTGTCCGAGGTCACAGGTGTTACACACCTGCTTCAGAAATTGTAAAGTGATCAGTCCTAACATGGAAGTGAACCGTGATGCCTGACCTCAAAACGTATTTGTGGCAGAAAATACTTTATGTAAACAGCAATCATCAGATAAACTTTGATATGATTGTGGGATTTAAAAAAAAAATGTTCTGGTATTCATCACATCACACTCAAACATTACAGGATTTTAGTGGACTGGCCAAAAATAAATGTAAACTCAAATGCTCATGATAGTGAACTCTGTAAGCTACCTACTCTACGCAGGCACGGGTATGTGGGGTAATGTTTTGTAAATGATGATAGTTTTTCTTCTGAAAAATGGTCACTTAATTGCTTTAGTTCAAAGAGAGTATAATGAAGATTTTGCCAAGCCTTCTCTAAGTTCTACAATTGTATTTGTTTGTATATCTTCTTCACGACCAACTGGATTAGAAATACAAGATTGGAATAAACAGGGGAAAATATATGATAAAATCATGATAAATCCTTCCTTTATGTTTGTGTGATTTGCAACATTTTTCATACTGTTTCAGATTGTACAATGTCAACAGCATCAAGAATCAAACTGTCAGAAAGTATAGATAACTACACACATTAGGTAATCAAATGTCCCACCCCCTAACGACAGTGCTAAATCAACATAAATCCTTGTAACGAATACCTTGCATGATTTTTTTTTTCCAAAAAAATATTATTGTATACTACACTGTTTTAACATTTTAAACTTATCAACAGCTCTTCTCTATTGTAAACCTAATAAAACAGATATAGTACTCTGTGCTCTCAACTACAGAAAAGGGATGATTACTGAATTTTATTTTTTATGGAAGGAAACATGTACTGCACAACCTGTTAACCAACTTCCATATATGTAACCAATTTTGCCAGTGACACCTGGGATTGAAAATGATTGGCTACAGATTTACCTTTAGAAATGGACTAGATAATATGGCATGCTTGTTAAACTGTTATGGTGACCTTGGAATGAACACCTTGCTTTATAAATCAATTATGGGAAAAATGTAAACATACATGTATGGGACCCTTTGAGCTTTGAAATATTAACATCGCATATTTGTTATTATTATCCATACAGAGGATTTTGGAGCCCAAATACAAGTGTTATTTTGTCGACGCACCTCATAACTTCCGACCCACTTAGAAAGTTTGTTGAACTCGACCAATATTTTTTGCCGAGGCGACCAATATTTAAAATATTGGACGGCAAGAGGGGGATTCCCCAAAGTTTTTATAAACTGCACCGTGATTGGCTGAGATATATACGAGATGACCTGAAATATGAAGTAAAAACGTCTGTGATTGGTCAACCACGAATTAACTAAAATATCGTTTCTTCTAAAATTCTGTGTTTATACAAACAAATTTCAATTAATTGAAATTGTTTTGCATACAATTTTTCAAAATATCACTTTCATACCAGGAAATTAAATTTAGGTTTGATGAAAACAAGTTGCATTTTTTGTGCAGGCGACGATTGATCAGCTCAGCGCTACTGACTGCTAGATAGCCCGCGCGCGATATACAAATACATGTAGCCGGCCGCCGCTTGCATTTACATGCATAATGTGTAAGTACAGTAGGCCATAATAGGACTACAGCACACCACTGAAGTAAATCTTTCACGATCTACTGTAGATGTGACGTGAATTGTGTCTCAGATCTCGGATACAAGAACATCTAATTCTGGTCTAAATTAGCTAGATCTCTGCCTAACAGTAACATGACGGCTACCAGGGATACATAGATCACTGTTTTATCTATCAGGGAATGAAGTAGATTAACTTGCACTGAAGAGTGTACTGGTACCATACCCCATGTCAGGATCAAGTACAGTAGTTAGTAGGAGACCATACAGCACTCAGAGACAGAAAGGGTACGTGAAAATATTCTTTGCTAAAATCCTCTGTAGGATAATAATGATAATATTGGATGTCCTATTTTTGATTAATACAAGGAAATATTGGACTCGCTAAGCAAAATATTGGACTCGTCTTCGACTCGTCCAATATTTGTGCATAGCTCGTCCAATATTTCCTTGTATTAATCTCAAGGCCATCCAATATTATATAACTGTTATTTACCTAGAGAATTTAGATCCATAGCTTTCATTATGACGTCATTATACATCTTCCATGAGGGCTGCACTAAGCTCTTACTCCAACATACATCCACTATAGAATTGTGGCACTGTGAGAAAAATAACATCCTTACACAAGATGTTCTCCTGTGGAAAATTTTTTAATTTTAGGTCTACTGTTTCAACCCTTGATAGGCCCATTCACAATGTGATCACCAGAAATTAACAGCATTTGAAATTTCTTTTTTTCCCCCAATACCATTGCAATGCAAAATCGGTCTGTCTTGGAAAATTTTGACAGAAAATTTACCTAGCGCAGTGTTTTAATCCCTTGATGTCACTCGCTGCACTACGTCTGAAGTGAGGGTACACCTTGGGTCATGCCCCAGTCATTGTTTGAGCATGTGCAGTTCGAAGGCTTTTAAGCGCTTTGCTGACAGCATAATGAGTTATTTGGCCTTGTGTGAATGGCAGTAAATAACATCAAGTTTAGCATGACTATCCAAAGACCAATAACTCATGTGCACGAATGGGCCTCCATTGTTAGTGTTTGTTCGCTGATTAGCACGTACACTGTCCAGAGTGCTTTCTTTGCAAATTGACAGTGTGGAAACTAACTGCCAACTAGAAAAGCACTCGGAGAGCGCAGACCTCTGCCAAGCCAACAAATCATTTCCACAAAACATGCATGCAATTTCCCAATAGAAGCTTTTTTTCTACCTCATTAGCAGAGCATGTGCTGTTGTGCGCATATTCAAACCTCCAGTGCGTGCAGCTAGAACTCCTCAGTTCATTGACCTTACAACTTGTATCATATGCCAAAATATCAAAAATCCTTAAAAAATCCATTAGAATTCCCAGATCACTACCAAAATTTAATCATCTGTGCATTGTGTCATTCAAATTTCTGCAAGTTTTATTCAAATCCGTTTACAACTTTTTGAGTTATTTTGCAAACAGACAAACCAAGGCTGATGATCAATAAACCTCCTCCTCCCTTGGCGGAAGAAATGAACAGATATTACCAAATCCCCTTGATTGCTATTGTGTTATTGTGGCCTTCTTGCAGGACTGAAGTATTTTAGTTACGTTCTGACGGCAGGCCCTAACCTCGAGGTTAGGAAACCTCGAGGTTTAGCTCTTGCCCCCTAACTACGACGTGTGTCCACACGACGAATCTTAACCTCGAAGTTACGAAACCTCGAGGTTAAGCTTCTGCCCCCATCTCCCCCCCCCCCCCCCCCGTAACTACCAGTGGGTCCCACTCGATGTTAAAACCATAAAACCGGAAGTTTCAGCCCACACTGCTAACAAGGCGTCTATTTATTCTTTAGTCCAACCCTGTCGGACTCACTTAAGGGCTTTTTACACTTGTAAATTTTTGCTTAGCCCCGGACCAACGGTGGGGCTAAGGGGGGGGGGGGGGGGGGCCTTAGCCCCAACCGTTGGTACGGGACTATCCTTAGCCCACTTTCTGTTTACACTCGTTTTTGCCAAAGTGGGCTAGCCCCACCGATAGTATGGTACTATCTGGCCCTGCAAAATAGCAGGGGTTAGCACCGCAATTGCAGTGCCAAGCGCCAAGTGAGTGTAAACAGAACAAAAAAATAACAGAAAAAAAAAAATAATACAGTACACAGCGTAATTATGAATATTCATGTGGTTTGGAAAGTCCGGGGCTAAGAAATACGAGTGTAAAAAGGTCAGTTTTCTCCTTAGCCCCGGACAAGAGATAGTGCGGGACTAATTGGCGAGTGTAAAAAGCTGAAAAAATTGGTACGGGACTAACGATAGTCCTGGGTCAGAGAAAGTCCGGGGTTAAGAAACACAAGTGTAAAAAGCCCTCAACAGGTACTCTTTTTCTCTGTCATGGTATGCAGAGATAGCACTGCACTGATGACTTTATGCCTTTATGAAGATATTCGTCGAAAACATTTTTTTAGCGAGTTCGACGTGTTCAGTTTCAGAAATCAAGTGCATGGGAAGAAAAGATGATGTTGTTGTGTCGTGCGTCATAGGTTTTTCACGTGTAGTGTATTTGTGGTGTATGTTTGGGAGGTTGACCCGGAAGCAGAGGGAAATTGTGGGGGCTGGAGTTTACGGCGAGGTCACTCTTAACTTCGAGTTCGTTGTTTTTTGTGTCCACACGGTGCTTAACTACGAGTGGGGACCCCCCGCGGCTCGTGATTAGAGCGCTAACCATAAGATTTCTCGTGGCTCGAAACATCAAGCAAACCTCGAGGTTTGCTAACTACGAGTGCGTCTTCACGGTCCCTAACTACAAGCTCTAACCTTGAAGTTTCCTAACTTCGAGGTTAAGGGCTCCCGTCTGAACGTTACTATTGTTTTTAATGCTCCACTGGGCCATGGGTGGCCACCCTACAAATGAGTCAAGTTTGGTGTAATTCACTGAAAGCAGATGAACTGCGCAGCAAGCTACAGCTAAGTGCCTGAGCACTAACCAAAGGGTTAAAGGGTTCATAGCCCTGTCCAGTGGCGGATCCTTTATTTTTCGTTAAAAACAAAAGAAATAAAAAGAAAAAAAATGAAATGAAACCCGGAAGTGGCACCAGAAATATTAGTTGCGCCCCCCCCCCCCCCCTTTACAGAATTCCTGGATCCACCCCTGCTGTCCACAATAATGCAGTGCTTCCAATTTGGATTCCATATATTTTGGGAGAAGATTGGATTCTAACTCAATTTTGTCAGAAAGGTTTATATGTAGGCTTACTGTGCATAAAAAGCACTACTTTGACCTTTCTCTCGTATCTATGGTCAAATCAAAGTTTCAGTGAAGAGAATACATGTGGACACTGTATGAATCTGGTCAAATAATTGCTCCTACTGTGTATTTTTTTACTCTGTAAAGATTAATGGGGTCAACAGTCTCTGCAGATTAAATATCAATCACTGTGAATATTTATGTATCATTGCTAAACAAGATAAAGTGACCCGAGATTGGAACTGTAATAAACCTTCAATGCAAACATACAACAATGGCTCTTTATGCTAATTAATACAATTTATCAAATATTGTTTATTTGTTTTGACTAAGTTAAAAAACACAATTTGCTCTGGTAAAAATTTTACTGATTAAGGTATGAGATTCTCACTCTAATGTATTCAGTTTGAATCTCTGACTACATTGGTACCTCCAACATTATCTACTCTACTGCCCATTCCACCCCACCCCCATAAACTTGAGAGCTCTGCACAGTATGAATGGCAAATGTGGACTTTGTATTGGATATCATGTTTTAGCCTCAAGGGCATAGTACATGTACTGTATCAAAAGAGATAACTTGTACGTGTTGGAGGAGGAATCAAAGATGAGAGCAATTGGACCTTCCAGTACCAAGGCTCATAATATACAATGTAGGCTATATAATCCATGTCAGACTGCCCCAGCTACAATATACATTGTACATGATGCATAATCTTAGCAAGGCAGGCAGTAAGTCTCAAATATACTGCCTGTTTTACCATGGATCACAGGAATGTCTAATTTAACATGCAGTTATAGAGACAGAAACTATTTTTCTTCACTAACACATTTAAGTTCCAATTGAAATTCAAATCTCTAGTTTCATGTCCAACTTACATTCTACCTAAGAAAAAAAAAACAAGAGACCCGCGGGTCTAGCGCTCACCTGAGTATCGCAAGTTCACCTTTCACGCAGTCACTCAATTTAAATTAATCACAGCTGTACTAAAATTTGACCAGGCATTCACAAGTAGAAGATGAAAATGTACAATGAGGGCCCAAATTTTTTAAGATTCCTTAATTTGGGGGGATGGGGCCCCCTGGGGCCCTCTGGGTGGGGCATGGTGCCCATTTTGATAAATTTAGATCCTGACCCCCTAGGGATGCTACCTGCCAAGTTTGACGAAAATCCATCATGAGGTTTTCAGGAAGAAGATGAAAATGTACAATTCAGGCCCCCATTTGGACCTTCCCAACCCCCCCCCCCCCCCTGCCCCCAAGAGGGGCACCCCTGGATTTGCCATGAACAAACTTGAAACTACAGTCATTAATGTACTCACTCATAGTATTATCTTTATATAGCTCTATAACTTCTGATTCTAGAGAAGATTTTTAAAGATTCCTTCATTTTGGGGGGTTTGGGTCCCCCTGGGGCCCCTGGGTGGGGCATGGTGCCCATTTTAAGAAATTGAGATCCTAACCCCCTAGGGATGCTACCTGCCAATTTTGGTGAAAATTGGTCATGGGGTTCTCAAGAAGAAGATGAAAATGTATAATTTAGGCCCCATTAGGACCCCTCCCCACCCGCCTCCCCTGGGTCCCAAGGGGGGCACCCCTGATTCTGCCATGAACAAACTTGAAACTACAGTTATCAATGTACTAACTCATAGTATTAACTTAGCTCTATCACTTCTGGTTCTAGAGAAGAAGATTTTTACAGATTCCTTAATTTTGGGGGGTTTGGGCCCCCCTGGGGGCCCCGTGGGTGGGGCATGGTGCCCATTTTAACAATTTGAGTTCCTAACCCCCTAGGGATGCTACCTGCCAAGTTTAATGAAAATCGGTCTTGGGGTTTTCAAGAAGAAGATGAAAATGTAAAAAGTTTACGCACGTCAGACGACGCACGACGGACGCCGGACGAAGGGCGATCGCAATAGCTCACTTGAGCCTTTGGCTCAGGTGAGCTAAAAATGGGCCAGGAAAGAAATAAAATGACATTACGGCATTTAATAAAGAAGTACAAAGGAAAGAGTAATAAGGTTCTATACGATACTTTTGCAATTCATTGATAACTATAACTTCATTTGAGAACTAATTCCTGTCATTCACACACGGAATTATGCATACATTACAAGAAGTGCATAAATGCCAGAATTACAGATGTATTGAACCACTAAACCTTTAGCAGCTAACATCCTGGTTAAAGACTGATGATAACAATAACATATTAGTGTATACTGTGTGGTGGTGGTCAATGTTTGTGAGAAGAAACTAAAAATAACTAAAAATTTCCTATCATCATCAAAGCTGCATTCTGTTAACAATTTCAACAAAAAAAAATCATACTTTCATGGGTGGATGACTTATTGTTGGAATTGACGAATCTGTTAGCAAATAAAATTCAAATATTGGCAAATAATACTTATAATACAGATGTTGCTCTTTCCGATATTGGAATTATGGGTCTGTGTATCACGAATAGATGACATGTATACATTGCAGTGACTTACAAATATCTGACCTATTGATGTATCCATGGCAACATGCATCATCATGCAATGGGAACATGCACAATTCAAGTATTTCAAGTAATTCAGGAGCAAGTACAGTTTTGGTGACCCCGATTCATTTCAGGACAAACTGTCTGACAAGTGCTTTAATAGAGTAATCACTGCTGTTTGCGACAGGGTGCCTATTAGTGGCAGGGGCCCCCTCATTCATTGATGAAAAGGCCCAATCAGGTGCGAGAGTATTCTCACCTCCCTGAACACTTCTGAGTACCGTACCTCTTGCTTTTGTTCTACAGTGGGACTAGGCACTCCTGATGCTCTTTAGCTGTTTTATTGCCGAATGAAATAGCCCCTGCCATAAATAGGCACCCTGTCGCAAACGGGGATGATTACTCTAGACCACTGAATCTGATCCTCTCATCTCACCACACTGCAAACCATTTCTTTCAATGTTTGCTCTTGTGTGATCGACACCATGGACTTTAGGTACAATGTGTATCTCCATGCAGAGACTACACAAAAAGTAGTTTGAACTCATAACTTTCTGCTTGTTTTACTCAAAACTATACTTGCTCCTTCAGACACATAACTACAGGGCTGCCAACTCTCACTCATTGAGAGTGAGACTCACTCATTTTGGTCCTTTCTCACTCTAAAACTTTATTTCATTTGCATGCATTTCTATTGATCTCACTCATTTTGACTCCTAAATTATAGCATTGGCCTATGGGAGTCTCACTCTCAGCTAGTTTCCAATGTTGGCAGCCCTGTAACTAGATAGAACTACATTTGTACTTTCGTATGAATTAATTCAAATATGTGATACAAAGTTTGTGACTTACAGCATCGAAGAGACTACTGTAGAAATCCATCACCTATTAGGCAAGAGTAGCACCAAAACACACAGACCATGCTGATGTGATTATGTTCCAAAAAGCTCATTGAGGGGGACTACTGGGTCAGCTGTAAACGGGTGACGGTAAATTGCCTTCGGTTGTCATGGGACAGGAAGGGCTTATTTTATGGCGTACTATTTCGACCCGCATATGAGGTCAACTACATAGGCCGACTCGTGCAGTCAGGAAATGTTTTGGGCTTCTTTTTGCTATGTGAAATAACACTACATTGTACAAGTCTATTACCACCCTGCTAATCAAGAGTCTAGAACTGAAACCAAGAATCACACTGTACTGCAGAATGCTGGTACAGAATTCATGAAGAAATTTAAAAAATATATATATAGAAAATGGTGGAAATTATCTTACATTTTGTACAGAAGACCACACCCAATACCAGGGGAACACTAAATAATGAAAAAATGCTCCTCCAACCTTGTGAATTGATATTCTTTTACACTCACAAATAGTGAAGTGTCTTTTGGTAATGACTGTAGCCAACCATGTGACCAGTTTGGAACTGACAACTTTATCAATGCCACCAGCTGCCTCTTTGTGCACAATATTACCAGTGATGGTACTTTGAGATGAAGGTCCCAATGAATTGCTGGTAATACTCCACAAAGAACACATTGTTCTTTGGTTCTTGTGTTTATTTGCTTGTCTGTTTTGTTGTTGTTTTTTATGGAGGAAGGGGAGGCTAAACAGGATTGTTATGAGAGCTGTAACTGCTCTCATTCATGTTGAGGATGATAGAAATTCATTTTCAAATATCACTGAATGGTTGAAAGCATCTTGATTGGGATCCTCCATTTTACATTGATATGTGAAATCTGGTATTGCTGCACTGAAAATCTCATGTTTTGTCTCACTTTTTTTTTCTTTTTCTTTTTTTATTAAACTCTACTTGTAGTTAACAAAAAAAATATGCCAACTTATTGATGAAATTTCATTAGAACTGAATGTTTGTGCAAATGTATTTGATAAAATTTTTTTAAACTCATTGATCTAAGAGGTCTTGTGTCTTATTGTAAAGAAAACTTCATCTTTGATCCCTCTGTTCATTACTCCTTACAACAAAAAACTCACAAACAATCTTATCAATCATTCATTAACAGCATTATACTGCTTACAGTACATTGTGCATGTATGTTGTACAGTCTGTACTTCACTGTCAAAAATATGCATCACATACAAGTGTACAAATTTCAATCAAGTTAACCGACAACTATCTGCATGAAAGCAAAATGATAAAATCAATATCTGTTAACATCCTTATCACAATCATCACATGTTGACAATGGTATACCACTACTACTATGACAGCACTCTGCATAACTGACCCTTGGTACCACTTTTCCAATCAAGAGCATCAGGTTATGAGATAGACCAGGAACTGATGCTTGGCAAAGCAAACACTCATAGACCATCATGTTGTCCTAAGATGGAATGTTGTTGATATGTTGTGATTTGTTGAGCTAAAGCTGTTTTTGTTCAACAGGGCAATAACCAATCAAAGAAAACCAAACTGTAAATATTGCATATCATATCGATATTTATCATGCCATTAAATATTGTGCAATTATTCCTGTAAACTGAAAAATATATCAGTGTTGACTTTTTCTCAGAACACCAGTTCTGAACTTTGATTAAGCACAGTATGCTTTTGACATTTTAATCAAAGATGTATCCTTCTATCAACCTATAACTGTTAATTTTAATGTACATAACATCTCTACATGTACTACAATGTACAATGTATAACCACCATGGAGTTGGCATGATCTTGCAGTTCTCCCTTAAATATTGCCTATGAGGGAGAAAGAAATGTATTAAAGGCAAATATTACAAATGCGCTCTCACCTACACTGTACATGGAGTGATTGAAACTAGGCAGGGGCATTAATGTGAAGAATTCCTGACAACCTGTCAAAGAAGGTACCTCTGTAAATATGATAAATTTGTTAATCATTGTAAATTATGAAATGTCATTCTCAATACCCAACAAAGCAGGCAATATTTGGTCATTTGCTGTATTTTGCCCATTTTTTCTGTTGCTGATTGCTTTGAGTTAGAATGGTATTATGTCCTACAAAATTTCACTCTGCTTTGCAATGAAAAATAACAAACATTACATTTTGACAGTTATACATGTATAGTACCTAGATAGTGCTAGATATACTTTAATTTTTCCTCTTCATATTTTCAAGGGTAAGCACAGAGAGGGTAAGCAAACTAAGCAAATATTCCTTGCCAGACCTAAAAATATATGCAGTTGCTTTGAATGCACTATTGATTTTCAAAACTAAGCATTCACATCTCCATTTCAAGGTCTTATCTGTATTGCTTTGTGCATGGAAATCTGGCATGTCAAGTCTGTTCAAATACACACAGATGCTCAATGGAAGCCTGGGGGGGGGGGGGGCTGGCTGGCTATAATGAGGACTTCCAAAATGACATACAAAAGTAACGAAGTAAATCTACTTTAAAAAGAAAACCAACCAAACAAGCAGGTTCAACCAATGCAATCAATAAGAACAACAAAAAAGAGCACTTACTTCCATGAAAATAGATATTTTTGTGTTTTGCAAATTAGGAAACAGGTCACACTAAATGCACTACAGAAATTTTGTTGTTGTTGTTGTTGTTGAAAGTAGCAACAACATGCAATGTAAAGATAAGAGCTGGTTTCTGATATCCTTACCATATTTCTCTCTTCTTCCTCACTGTCTATGTCATCTGCCATCTACTCTCTGCAAACAAACTGGGCGAACAAGTCTTTCGGATCCTCAAAGCTGCTGTAAACACGGTACCTCCAATGTGAGGAAAATGTCACACTTTCTTAAGGGTGTAGAAGACAGTTGTGCTTGCATTGCAACCAAAAGCATCAATGTTTCCAACCTGGTAGCCCGTCTGTCATGACTTATCATCTGCAGTTTGTTTCTTACAGATATTGATATTTTCAGTCTGAACAGTTATCCTCCAACTCCGCTTCTGCTGGGTGATCAACAAGCTTGGAAGTAATGAGCTTCTTCTAAGCGTAGCTTTAAAAGTAGTCTTATGACAGTTTACACATAGAGTTGTACTTGTATGTTGGAATGGAGGCCCACCAGTACCGTGGTACTTTATCTATCTCTTGTTGGCAACTGTCAATTTACCCTGGCTATCCTGTAAAAAATTTGAGCCCACCAGAAGGCTTTTGCCAAGAGATGTAAGCTATGCTCTACACAAACAAGTACTATATCTGCAGATTCCACATACGTTCAGGCTTTTTTACATTTTCATAATTTTTACACATTACTCACTCACCAGAACAGGAGTCACTACTACTGACTGGCACTACTGCATGCATTAAAAACTTTGCATTTTTGGTTCTACTTGTGATTCAGATTTCACTTTAAATGGCTTGATGAGCGATTGATGAACATCAAATCCGACTGATGACCTCACTTCACTGTACCTGCGAATATGCGACGTGCCACACTATTGACTATAGTTACTTGAGTATTACACTAAGTCAAGGCAAGGCAGCTCGTACAAGCTCGTCCGGTGAAAAGTCAATGAATGAAATTACCGAATTACGGAGAAACGTAAAAACAAGTGAGTGGGACTACACACTGCACCTTGGACACAAGGATTCCACGAAATAGCTACGCCCACACACAACACACGTATCTCACGAGCTCCGTCCGCCTGGGTCTTGCAAGAAATATCCTTTGTCGACGGTTCTCTGTAGCTGTCTGTGGAGATAACTGGCTAATTCCAAGTTTCCCCGTCAACCTAAGCTTTTGTTGTCCCTCCAGAATATCCAGCGTAAAAGGTTACTCACATAGAATACATAGGCTGTATGAGTAACTGGCACGGTATCCGACTTTCTTTACCACCCCGCCCGGCCGCCGGACGTGTTCATTTGCTCCGATCCGGATCCTCCTCGCGCCACCATAACAATGCATTGATATCAATACAGCTCTCGCGTCGCTCGCGGCGCCGCCGCCGCGCCGTGGCCGTGGTCGTGTACACCCTGTACATTACCTGACGTCCAGTTTGACAAAGTTCCCCCAAAGCATGCAATCTGTACACAACAATGACAAACAATGATGTTGACGAGACAGGATTGCCGAACTAGCAGCAGGTGTGGCGCCTCGCAGAGGACACAGACGGACGACTTTCTCCGGCGACAGGAACGACCAACGGCGCACACAATGTCATCACCACATTTTCTTGTCTTTCTTCCTAATCCTATTTTCTTCAAGCCTGATGCATAATCTGCCACACCACGTTTACAAAACAACACGGCGTTAACAAATATCAAGAATATCTGCATATGAAGCAACAAAAACAAATCAACAACAAAAACACAATCTGATTCTCGATCATCAAACTTTGATAATTTCATGACACTTTAAGAAAGCAAAAGTATTAAAATAAAAGTATTAAACAAAAATATAAAAAATAGGGCTTATGCTTTTTTTAAAAATTAAACTTTCGAAGGGTATACAGGAATGAAATTCACTCTAAAAATAAGTCAAGAAAAGACGAGAGGGGGTATGCAAAATCATCATACCTGTATTATTAGCGGTTGTAAGGTTTCTACGTGTTTTTTTTTTTTTTTTTTTTTTTGTGGAGACCTTGAACTAGGGCCTATTCACCAGTAATAAGAATAAACCAATGTGAGGAAGAACTTATAAGGAAAAGGGAAGAAATAAGAAAAATCAAAAAAAAAATCAGTGCAACCGAATATTGGAAGATAGAAAAATAGAAGGAAGAAGAAAATAAGTGAAATACAAATCAAAATGAAAAAGAATATCTTTGGTGGCAATTTAATTTCCTTTTACTTTGACTTATGAATTTACCCTTCATGCAAAATTAATGGTTTCCAACTGAGGAGAAAATTTTTGTCCTTTCATGAAAAAAAGTACCTACCATGGATCGGCAGTTATAAAACCCATGAATACTTTTCTTTTTAAGCGAATCATAAATGAGATGATATCCTTGAACGTGTAATGGGGTTTCAAAAACATGACGTATAACAGGTAGGCCCTACTGTATTATCTTCTGATATCTTTATTGTCCCATACTTCCAAGGGATTGTTATAACGAGACTTAATTCCATTCTCTACTCAACGTAGGGCCTACATCCCAACGATCTCTGTAGAAATATTATATTCCTATTATGGTGCTAGGCCTACATCCCTTCCAAAAGGTCAATGAAGACAGCGTTCATGGCAGTGAAAACACAAGATGGCGCTATGCATAAATCACTTACAGACAGAGAATGCGTACAGATAGGATATACAGTATTATTTTGGGATGAAAAATTTATCCTCTAGTGATTGGTTGGAAGATCTCTACGTGATCATAAATTTCAGCTATGTCAGAGTGTTTGACACTCCATGAAGAACTGTTTGCAAAATGATGTCTCAAAGCGTGCACAGCTGCTCTGCACCGTCATTCTATGAAATGATTGTAACAATTTTTACTAATGTGGTAAATACGATTGTGACATCACAAAGCAATTCTGGCATTGCGCACTGTCGTATCGTCACTGCACTGTGTGAAATGTATTAATTTCAAGCAAAACAAATGTGACGTCACAAAGCAATTTTGACATTGCGCACGGCTTCGTACCGTCACTCTGTGAAAATGTAGCAGTTTCTTACAAAACAATTGTTACGTCACAAAGCAGTTCTGACATCGTGCGCTGCGCGGCTGTCGTAATAAAGTCACTCTGTGAAAGTGTACTCGTAACAAATTTCTAACAAAACAACTCTGACGTCACAAAGCAATTTTGACATTGCGCACTGTTTCGTACCGTCACTCTGTGAAATAAAACAGCTTCGTACAAAACAAATTGTAACGTCACAATGCAGTTCTGACATCGTGAGCTGCTTCTTAGGGTCCATTCACAAGATAGCATAATGACACGACTTCAGAGTGAATGTTGTTGTTTTTTACATGACTTACTCGTACTTGCTAGGCCCAACGTTATGTTTGTACTATTTCGCTTTAGAAAAAAAAATTAGCCTGCATATTATTTGTAAACGTTATTGAAATTTCGAATAAAACAACAACAATTAAACAATGAGATAGGCCTATGTTGTTGTTGACAACGTTATGGCTGTGAAGTAATTTCTCAAATTTTACCAATCATGAAAAACCAATGTAAAAATACCGTATAATTATTGTTTTGTAAAATGTTGTTTCAATGTCGAAGGGCAAAACATTCTTTAAAACAAACAAAACTAGAATATCACCATGGCGACTGATATGCCTCCGCGATATCCCGTCATTCTCTTATAGATGTGTATGGTACATGAGTTGGCAGTGTGAGACGACATTTTCATATGATTGATAAAAAATAAAATGATATGAGATGTTTGAAAGTTTGTGGCACAATCCCGAATGTGTTGAGTGTTTATACATTCCTTGAACCATAGACTTCATTGGATGATTTAATTGTTTCAGAGAGCAAGAATTCGGTAATTTGAGCATTTTCACTTGACGTTTGACCCTTGCCCTTGGATCCCATGACCCGCATCTTAAATTATTTCAGATGATCACCTTTTGCTATATATCTAAATTTCACGACAATACTTTGAGCCATTTTCAAAATATGGGGAAAAATAGTGACATTCAACATTATCTTTGCCTTTGACCCCATGATACATTCCTTACAGAATCATCGTGCAGTAATGCACGTTTATGTCTAGTTTATGTAAGTGTATACACTCAGCATTTTTCAAAGGTGTCGAGAAAATAGTGTAATAACAGCATTCAAACAACAAAATGTTACCATTATAGTCACCTGACGTTTGATCCATTGACCACACGGCCAAAACTTCTCAAGAAAATCATTGTCAGACAGTCGGTTTATATATATATATATATATATATAGGTCCTACGTAGGTGTACCAAGTTTCAAGAAGATTACTAGAGCCACTTCAGAGATATATATTATTATGGAGGAAAAAATATAAAGTGTTAACATTTTTTCACTTAACTTTTGACCTTTTGACTTTTGACCCATAAATATCCCAATAGGTCCCAACAAAAAATTTCCCTCATGAATCTTTATATACCTGGTTGATTCACTGAAAAATTCAGGCATTGCAAAGATATGGGGAAAAGTGAAATTTTTAGAATTTGATCTTGATCTTTGACATGGAGCGTATATGCACCCAAAAGGTGATGGGCACAGTTTCGGGCCACTCATACTTTACATGCCAAGTTTCACAACTATGACATGCCTCCGGCGACTTTTCGTGCCTGAGGCATTACACGGAATTATAAACATGTATGTGAAGAGGCTATAATTGTATCCATCAGGGCCGACCTGCGTTTTTGAAAGTGGGGGCCCTGAATAACAAATTACGTTTTGGGGCCACTTCTTGGTTTAATCAGCTGACAAGCAAGAAAACCGCGCTTGTTTTCTATTGCCACTTCCGGGGTAAAAAAGAAGAAGAAGAAGAAGAAGAAGAAGAAGAAGAAGAAGAAGAAGAAGAAGAAGAAGAAGAAGAAGAAGAAGAAGAAGAAAAGTGTATGGGGGGGGGGGGGACAAGTGGTTACACCCTATGTATCATTTTTTTTAAAGTGTGTGTGTGTGTGTGGGGGGGGGGGGGGGGGGGACGCAAGCCCTTGGCCCCCGGTCAGTGCGCCGGCCCTGATACCTGGTGGATAACGAAGACCATTATATATACTATTCTAGAAAATCTACACTGAACGTTTGCCTGCAATATGAAAACAATTTTATTTACTTATTTCTACATGGTGAAAATTCGTTGGAGGAACATAAAACAAATATAATTCACCTTTTATCAAAAAATTTCTCAATGATAGACATTTAATTGCATTATTCCTCGGGGCTGTGTCCCTCGGAATTAAAATACAGCTCTTCCTGCCACCTCAGGTCCTCGCCTGTGTAATTTATAAACTTAAATTAGAGCCAAGCAATGCATAGTATTTAATTTAATTTTCTACCTAAATAGTAGCCCGATTTTAGCTCCTAACATAATATGCATACTCTACCCTGCCTTCCTAATTTCTGTATGGTTCTTGACGACCTGAAAGCTTGCCCGGAGGTTTGCCCGCCGTTTAATAGCAATTAACTGCTCAGCAGACTGGGTTTTAAATATTGAAAGGTGTTTTGGTAAGGTAGACATATAGGGCCTACAGGTTAAGATAACTAATCAACTACGCAAGAACAGGAGAAATATCCATAACTCTGATTACATGATAATATACCACTATACGTACTACTTTGTATTCATAGACTGCATTGTTCGAGGGGACCCGCACACGTGCAATCGTGCCTATAAAGCGGAGCAACCGATTATTATAATGAGGTCACTCACACGGATGGAGCATGCAGTACACACATCGGATTCGCGTGCACGGTACACTGCCCGTGGAGAACCAAAGTACCTACAGTGCAACATGCGCGATGTATGTATGCGGTAACGAGCTAACTGCATGCCGTTTAATCGGCACTCGGATAAACGAAAGAGCAAACTCCCTGGATAAACGGCACAGACTTCCTCGCTCCACAATATTCCCGTTGCTCCCTGAAAATCACCATCAAGGGGTTTGTTATTAATGCATGAGACATCGCTGCGACACCCTGAAGAAATTACCAGCAGATTACGTTATGTGACATTGTCAGACAGTACCCGGGGATCGGATCGAGGCACACTGGCTGTTGAATGGAAGGCGTAAGTGGCGTAAAATTTCCAGACTTTCCGATGTCTGCTCAGTTGTAGATTTTTATACACATATAGTGGGGTCTTGTGCCACGTGACCGTGAAATGTAGGCCTACTTCAAATACACTGTCCCTCGAGTAGCATGTGTAAGGACTGCATTCGTTCCTATATAGGAGTCTGCCAAGGTGTCCATCATAGCCTGAAGCATGGAATTGTGATGGCTTGCGGTTAATTGCAACTCCACTTGGAGAGGGTTCATTGCATGGCGATGTGACGCTGAGGTGATGCTACGGTGCATGTCGTGAAATTCAGCTCGTGAGTGCGTACGTTCGTTTGTGGATTGATAAATCACATCGGCAGTTTATGACAAGAAAGAGGAGGAGCCCCGGCCCACCACCACCCCACCTGTTCAACTTATCGCATGACATCAATTAATTTATTGCCTGAACTCGCAGTGCATGAACTGTGACACCACTCAACTATTATTGCAACCATGGCTTCTACGTCGAGAAGACGTGTTGAATTGTCTCTTTCAAAAAAAGTTGAACTTTTGAAATGTCTGGAATCATCGGGAATGAAACAAGCAAGAGTGGCAAGGAAATTTGGAGTGTCCAAGTCGACGGTATCGAGAGTGATGCTGTCAAAGGATCAGATCTTGCAATATTATGAAAAGGGAAACAGAGATCGAAAGCGAAGGAGACAGGGGAAGTATTCTGACATTGAAAAAGAACTGTTTGTTTGGGCCAAAGAGAAGATGGGTCAAGGCTTGCGCCTCTCGACACCACTCTTAAAGGAGAAAGCAATAGAGATTGGTTTGTCACAGGGTTGCGAGTTCAAGCCATCTGAGGGCTGGATGAGCAGGTGGAAGATTCGACATAACATTTCATTTAAGAAAGGACGTGGTGAAAAGCAAGACGTAGACATGGCAGCTGAGGAGATGGAGATGATAGGCGATAAGGAAGAGCACGACATTGGCCTAAAGGGGACGGAACTCTGCAGCGGGAATAAGACCAGCAAGGATCGATGCAACAAAACGAGTGGTACCAAAAAGTGTAGGCCTAGTGTGGTCGTCGACGAGAAATCCAGCAAGACACGTTCCTACCCTCCTGACCTTGGCACACTTCCTGTCATGTACGACTCCTCCAAAAATAGGTGGATGACGGGCGACATCTTCAAGAAGTGGCTTATGAACTGGGATGCGGACCTCCGGGCCCAAAGCCAGCAGGTTTGCCTTCTTGTCTGTAACTCTGCTGTCCATCTCAAGGACGAAGAACTTTCCAACATTATGATGAAGTTTGTACCTCCCGCTCCATCAACTGCAGTACGACCAATCCAGGACGAGGAGGTCATCAAGAACGGGAAAGGTCACCATAGGAGCAAACCTGCCGCCAGGATGACACCAGCCCTTGACGAGTGTGAGACCACATACGTCCATGATGATGCTCGCCCAGTGCCCCAAATCCTCGATGCCCTTCGCCTTTCCATGTCATCAGATTCAGTTCGTCCTAGCATTACTGTGAACTCTAACCAGAAGACTGGGTCCAATGCCGCATACGCGTCTGACAGTGAGAATGACCATGATGACAGCCTTGGTGATGATGCAGAGTACATCGAGGTGGAGTATCAGCAGCTCACGGATGATGAGGTTTCCAATCGGAGTGATGGTGAGTCACCCAATGCCGAACAGCGGGTGGAGAGGTCATCAGGCTGCTCCAGCACCCACGACGAATGTGACCATCACGAGTCTGAGAATGAGACTGAGGAAGACCCGCCCTTAACGAAGAAAGAGAAGGTTACCATGGTGGACCTCCTTGGACGCTTTGTTGTTCAAAATGACCTCGACCCAGACAATCTGTCTTATATGGACATTGAGACCCTAGTTTTCTCGTAAATGCCAAATGCAAAGAAATAGTGCGCCTTTCATTATACTTCCTGAGAAGCCTTTTGTGCCTGAAAAAAAGTATTATAAAACAAAAAGTACACTGTGTTTTGAAATTATTGGTTCGCTTAGCTCTGACGTCTTCTAGTATGCTCTGTAGCTATGAAGATCACTTTAGTGATACTCATTGGGCAGAAGGCAGCATGAGACCTTTTTTTTTTAAAACTATTTTTCAATTTTGAAGAGACATGCAATTTACAAGAAACTGAGATACTGAAACAAACGTAGGTTTTGAGTTCGTTTTCAAAAAGAAAAAATTATATAGGGGTCTTCATTCTTATTTTCACAATATGTCTTGTTTCTGTTAAAAGCAAGTTCATTATCAGTGTAATTATTTGCAGTGAATGAAGCAGTTGTCCTAAATTGTTTCAACTCACATTTTCATTTCATTATCAGCAAAAAACTTACTGTAATAGATCTTTTCGATCAATCCACAATCGATTTATTCGTCAGGTTGTTCTGGCGAAACTGAGAAATGCTGTGTTCATATGAGTACATGTATTCATTTAAACGGTATTAAGCCTAAAATTAGATTCCTTTTCAATATTGTAGAGGTAGATAATTCAGACCGTCCTTAGAATAATAAAACTGGAAACGTCTTTATGATGGAGGGAGAAACAATACTCGAGATTTCCAGTGAGATTTTTAGGACCCCCTATATATATATATAAAAAAAAAAAATCCAACCAATATTTTCAGTACAAAAAGGAAGCGTATTTCCAGTGACAAGGTGCTACTTTTTCATTTCTTTCTTAGAAACTGTGAGGTGAATTACAGTAAGATTTTATGAGCGATGTTGCAAGATATTTTTCAACAATGCAAAATTTTGTGACTTTCTTTTGCAAAAGGTATCAGCTTTACCTATCTTTGAAAACAAACACTTTTTTCATTTACATGAATAACGATTCTGCAAAGGCTATTTCTATGAACAGGTTCAAAAGAAGAATCAGTCGATTTTAATCGGTTGCTGGTTATTGCCCGTAGATCAGCCAATATCATACACAAAATGGTCATCACGCTGATTTTTTTTTTTCTTTTCATATAGCGCAAAACAATGATTGCTCTATATTGGTCATCTTATACCAGCTACAATATAAAATATTTATACTGAGTGACTGTGTTACAATGTATCATTATTTTTGAATGGTGATGATGACTCAATCATAATTGAGTATCGTCATAGTAGCTATCAGTGTTATAAGTAAATAAGATTATAGTGGCAATGAGCAAGTGGATATACACTACTAGTGTTATGTTTTGCAGCTTAAAATTGAATACATGTACAATGTTGTGCTTGAAATACAAAGCAAGCTGATCGTAACTTCAAGCAATAACGTAAATTATGTAAGTGATGATTTCATGCGATTTTTGTTTTGTTTTGTTTTGTTATGTTTTTACGACTATGATTCATCACATCGGTTTGAGTCTACTTAAATGATGATGATAGGCCCTAATTTGTGGGGCGATGTGTTTGACCAAAATTTGAATCACTGTGATGTCACTATCGTGGATTGCACAATAACCAGACCATGGTTGTATCCTTCATCATAATAAATTGCACTTTACAACCGAGTGTCCCATAATGCATCATTTAAAAACCATATCCCCTCTGATATATAGGCATACTTTGTCTAATTCAGATATAGTTATGATAACAATCAGATTTTTTTTTTTTCAGGCTGGTGATATTTCATTTGTATCAGTTATTACGATTATTATGTACGATGTACTGTCTTTTTTGTGATCATGGCCTGCATTTTGTCTCTCTTGTTACACTACAAGAGTAAAGGAGTTAATGTTCACTTGTTTCATGTCGTTATCGGGAATTATTTATAAAATGCAAGAAATTTCGTTCGTCCTAAATAAGTGGTGTTGCTTTTTTTCTCTTTGTTTATACCTTGTAAAAGATATTCATAAGCGGAGTGGGGAGATGGTGAGAGGTATAAAGGAGAGAGAAAGAGAGAGAGAGAGAGAGAGAGAGAGAGAGACTTTCGTATCACGCACGCTTTGATGAGGGTTAAAGGAAACCAAAACCCAAAGAGAATTCTGGATTGAGTGAAAGCAGCAACATTAGTAGAACACATCAGTGGAAGTTTGAGAAAAATCGGACAGTCGATGCAAAAGTTATCTATGAGTTTTTAAAGTTTTGGTGTTAGAACTGCTGGATAAGGAGACTACTATAGGTTATGACGTCATGTGTGGACAACATTATAAAGAAAATATAAAGGGAATTCCACAAAAATTCACTTTTTTAGCATAATGAAAGAGCACTTGACTATAACCGCTTTCAGAAAGCATGGGGATATTGCTACCCTTAACCTACATGTTTGTCAGTAAAAGTTGATGGAATGTGTAATTTTCATTAAAATAGAAATTAATTTTTATGGAATTCCCTTTACATTTTCTTTATATTGTTATCCACACATGACGCCATAACCTCTAATACGTAGTCTCCTCATCCAGTGGTTCCAACACCAAAACTTTAAAAATTCATAACTTTTTCATCCGATTGTCCGATTTTCCTCAACATTTCACTGATGTGATCTACTAGCTAATGTTGCTACTTTCACTCAATTCACATTTCTCTTGGGGTTTTGTTTTCCTTTAAGTGTGACGCTACGGATGCATGCTGGCTCATGAAGAGAGACCTCATAGCTATCTTTTTTTTCTGCATGTCTCTGATCAGATAGAACAACTGACTGACCCCACATTGGCAATTAAGATCTATAACTTGGCAGCCTCAAAGACCAGATTAAAAAAAAAAACAAAACAGTCACTAATGTGGAATGGCCCATAGAGAATCTTAAAAGACCAAAAAAGTAATTTCCCAGCAAATCTCTTCCCAGAGACCTTAAAGACAGGGTTACACGAAAGCCGAATTCTCCCGAACTAAGGACCGATTCTACCCGAATATGGCCTGAATATAGGATGGATCGGTGGATTCGAAACCTATTCGTCTCTCTGATTCGGGGAGCTCCCCGAATCAGAGACGAATTATAACACTTGTGATTGAGAGATCACTGAGAGATATCATCTGATGGCATACTACCAGAGATCTTCGAGAGATCAATTAAAGTCTCTTTGAGACTAAAGTCTTTCAAAGGTCCCTCAATATTATTCCCTACTCCTCCAAAAGGAAAAAAAGACAAAAAAGTATCAGCGATCTTCTTCAAAATTAATGTGGCAATTCTTGAGAAACTGTGGAGAGAAAATTGGAAGACTATAAAACCCATGACCCTGAAAGATCGCTGAGAGACTGATGTAAGACCATGGAGCTACTAACAGAGATAACTCTGTTAGTAGCTCCGTGGTAAGACCACTGAAAGACCATTGCCATAAGAGATTGCCTAAAAGTGAACAATTCAAAATATTTTGAAGACTATCAAAGAGACCACAAAAAAATTACTGAAAGATTATTTAGGAATCATAGAAGACCTCGAAGATCTTTGAAAATCTCTGAAAGATTACTGAGAGATCTGTCAAGTTTTACGGTCTTTCAGTGGTCTTTCAGGGGTCTTGCATACCCTCGTATACAATGTAATGTGGAATGGGGTGTTATTATCGGCACGGTTTCCGGTTTCCTTATACATCCGTGCAGTATTTGCGGAGGCTCAACATGCGTGGTTGTTGTTGTTGTTGTTGTTGTTGTTGTTGTTGTTGTTGTTGCTGTTAATGAAATGAAGTGTACTGGACTCCATAGTATAGTATACTTTTCCTGGACCATCGAAGCTTTTGAAATACCCCCCCCCCCCACCACACACACAGACTTACCCAGGCTGCGCCTTTGATTTTGGTGCCACTATTATACTGCTGTGAATTGACATCATCATCCATAAGTTATAATCCACACACCTTGGCAGTTTCATGCAGGTTGAAAATAATGAGGGTCAATGCAAATTTATCGTCAAGACACTTTAAGTATAATATTATGTCAACATCTTACAGCTACATGTACATGCTCATTTGACGAAAGGGTGGGGTATTATGGAGTTGAAAAATGTCGCCTCCTCACCCCCCTAAAACAACAACAACAACAACAACAACAACAACAACAACAACAACAACAACAACAACAACAACAACAACAACAACAACAACAACAACAACTGTAACGTGTGGATTACTTATAACTCCTTTCGCGACTTGGCCGAAGAGCCTGAAAAAGGTGACTAAAGGAGGGGCCGCGGAACAGGCTGCAATCCCCTATACCTCGCCATACCACTCCATTGTGAAACAAACAAACAAACACACGAATAAATACAAGAGAACCCATGGCATTTGAGGATTGTGGGGGGGGGGGGGGAGCATTGACCCGACCAACCGCGCAAGGACATGTATACCACCTTCCCCCACCCCCTCAAAAAACAAACAAACAAACAAACAAACAAACAACAACAACAACAACAACAACAACAACAACAACAACAACAACATCATTCCGCGGCCCGTGGATGTTATCCGTTTATGTGTAGTTTTATCATGGAGCTATATAGCTCCATGGTTTTATCATGGAGCTACCATAGCTTCATGGTTTTATCAATAGGAGGTGTCTGATACACGCATCCTTAATGTTTCATAAACCAGAAGCGCAGTATGTGATGTAAAAGTCTAATAGATTTACTTCCGTTGAAGATAATGATGAGATGAACAAGCAAAATATAAATGGAAAAGTCAAGTTTTGTTTCTCACTTCTATATCCATATGCAGTTTGTTTTCGCTTCGTTTTCAGCTCGGACACGACACAGTCATGTATTATCATACGATCGTAGCATGAAGAAGGCGATCGATCAGTTTTCTTTTCTTTTTTTTTTAGATAAAAAAAAACATTAACCAATGTAGATCATGAAACAGAATAAAGTAGGCCTGTGCCGAATGACAAGGGCAGTTGTAATGAATTTATATCATTCTTGCTATATTCATATATTATTTCATCTACATTTCCTGTGACGAAGTGAACGTTTGGAAAGGGTTCCGTTGCAGTTAACGTAAAAATCGATGAAGATGATAAAAACTGATTGTGACAGTGACAATGAGTAATAGTACTAATACTGAATACAGCAAGAATTCATCACAACTGCCCTTGTCATTCGACACTACACCTACTTAATTTTGTTTCATGCTCTACATTGGTTACTTGGTATTTCTTTATTTGAATAGTTTTGTTAGAGCTTCTGTGTCTTTTGAGAGATTACTATAAAAGTATAGATACATGATAATATAGTATGTTTATATGACACCTTTGATGCCTCGACCTCCCCCCCCCCCCTCTCTCTCTCTCTCTCTCTCTATCTGTCTCAACACGTGCTAAATGTGTGTGTGTGTGTGTGTGTGTGTGTGCACTTTGCCATTGTCATTTTGCTCCGAGACTGGGTGCTCTGACCCCAACATGCACGGTGAACACGCCCCCTAGACTGATCACGAGCTGTGGTTTGCGAGCGCAGGATTTTTTTTTTTTTCTCAGAAAAACTCCTCAGGCCAAGACCAGCACCTCAATAGTCTTGATTCAGACCTTTTGCCATATGTGCTGGAAGTCTGACACTGTGTTGTTGTTGCATGTCGTCGTCGTCGTTGTTGTTGTTGTGTAAAGTTAAAGTCTACATCATAACACAGTCGGCTTGCTGGCACCTTGTTGACCGCTTGATTCTTTACCACTATAGTGTACAAGTTTGTGTCAAAGTTGAAAGTTTATACATGTAGTTGAAAGTTTATGGGCCTACACTGCTAGTTGAAAGTTTATCAATATGTACTCAACAACCTATTCTGGGTATCGGGGTCCAATGTAAACACCTCGAAGCTTGTTTTTCCCCGTTATTCAATACTACAACGGAGTTACGAATTACTTTACAGAATGTACAAAATAACCATGATAAAAGTAAACATTAGTGAAATAGGCCCCTACGATTGATAATTAGAAAAAAAAAGAAAAATGTACAGAAATCTATACATACGACAAGCCTATAGTGAACCAAAAAAAAAAAAGGAAGGAAAATATGAAGAGAGAGAGAGAGAGAGAGAGGAAGGGGGGGGGGGGGAGAACTGATGGTCGAGGGAAGTGTGAGAAGGGGCCGACTGAGATGGATTGATTGCAAAGTAGGCCTACCTTTTATAGTCATGATAAAATTATAGGCCTATATATACAGGCCTAGTTATAAAAGAAATATAATCGAGAAAAAGAAAAAACCGCAAAGACGTAGAGAGATATACCGTAGGCCTAAGTGAACAAAAAGGAAGGAAATGGAGACGGGGGCGAGAGGAGGAAAAATGGAGATCACGAGGAACAGAAAAAGTGAAAAAGATAAGTAAATTTCAATAAGCATAAGACACAGCCTGTCAAAGGCATATGTATTATAGTAACTGTAAAAGGATGTAATAGATAATCTAAACATACATCATTATAATAACTACAAAACTTTATTTTATTAGAAAGGTCTGTTTTTCGCACTTGAATAATTGATCTATTTTCGTAGTATTTGGCTATTTCCAGTTGTATTTTTCAAAGTATTTTTTTTTTTCATTGAGAGTTGTTCGTTGCAGAATCTGCACTGATAAGGTAATGAAATTCTTTTCCACTTTTATCCTCATTGGAATGGGTATATTAATTTAGGCCTAATCTTTCATTTCAAGGAATTATCTTTGAGTATACAATTCACGATTTGTGATGATCACGTCGGAATTTCCGTATAATTTTCTCCTGCGAATCATTCAAGTATTGTAATTATTTCTCAAAATGAAGCTCCTGCTTGAAAATTCGATGATTGTAATAGACCCATGGAATTTTCTTCAACATTGATACACTCAGATTGAGTGGAGTTGTCACGGAATGAAAACAACTATTATGTAGTTGTGAAATCAGACTACTCACAGACGTAGTCTAGTACCATATGTAACCTAATTTATAGTTTCGGTTTTTATAATGTTCTTACATGATCGATCAGGGATAACAATCATATTTTCTCATGAAGTTACAACCAGCATCTTTCAAGTGTACAGTGTTGACACTGCAAAAGGAAAACAATACTATGGTGTTAATACACTCTTTCATTGATAAGGACTCGAAAGAGTGTAAAGGTTTAGAAGTAAGCTCTAACATTTTTTCGACACGCGCGTTAGGGCACTCACGTACCCTAACCACAGAACTCTTATTCTGTGACCCTAACCGCAGCGCAGTAGGGGAATTCTCTCTCGCCCATCTTATCACAGGGGTATAGATCAGAGATCAGTATGCACAGATACTGGCACCCTCACACACAGACACACACACACGTCCCACGCATGCACACCAAGTACTCCGCCCGCGGCATACACACAATCAACGCACAGCAGAGCCCGTTGAGGATGGTTGGTTTTGTGTGCATGTGTGAGTGTGTGTTGTGTGTGTGTACTTATAATGCAGGAGCGCATGTGTGTGTGTGAGTGTGTAGATGTGTGAATGTAGGTATTCATGCATATGTGTACAGCAAGAGCACTACGGGTCCGGGTGCGACCGCTCCGCACACATTTCACAGCGCTTCGATTATTTGTGATGCTGTGTAGTCTACATACAATCCATACATTGCGGATGCATTGAGTGAAGTGCAGTGCTATGCTGCTATGCATGCTGTACTCAAGATTCAGTCTGTTGGCCTATTCGTTGTAACCTTCTGTTCTTGAACGTACGTTCACGGCGGCCGTGTACGTATTGTAGACTCCAGTTTCATTCAGTGGCACATTTTCGAGCATTGTTTTGTTTCCGATCGGGGGATGATGATGTCTTCCTCACGGTCTTCTCGCGCTGAGACCCGCAGCCGCGCCAAAGATGAAATCAAACGGGTAATGCAAGCGATAGATAAAGTGAGGAAATGGTGAGTAGCAATGGCGGAGCGGCCGCTTTTACCTCACGATTGTGTACCTTTCGTAGATAGTCTGCACTGTGTAAAAAGCTGCTTTGTCTGTGTGTGTGGTGACTGTCTGCTAGCTGCTGTGGATATGGCGAGCTACTGAACAAAAGGTCAGGAGGAATATCCACCTCTCACAGGCTTGTGTTGTGGTTCATTGATTTGGTTGTAGGCTGGACTAAGATTCCCCAGAACTATGGCAGAAGAATGATTAGTTCTTTGTCGTGTTTGTGACCTGAAATAACCTAACATCACACATTCCGTATCTCTAAGTAAGACATTGAATCGATGGATGGTGCTGTGAGTGTGACTGCACTGGTGACTGTGTGTGAGATAGCTCTATTCAGAACTCGAACTGTCCGTGTATGAAAGACATGACAAGGGACGTGACACTGCACTGGGCCTGGGTGGGAGTCGTGGGTATGATATGGGATAAACTACAGGTGCAGTGCGACGCTATCATTCACATACATTACAAATTCTAGATCTATGAATGACTGGCCTACACTGTAACTGTATCTTACTATAGAACTCTAGAAATAGAGTTTATCTCCACTTGCAATCATCATCATGCAGTGAAGTAAAGCACCTTCGAAAGATATGTCTGTAACGTTAGGCCCATCTGTTCGTGGAGGATATGTTCCGCGGAGACTGCATACTAGCATCTGGCTTCACGGATCCCCTTGAGGAGAGCAATAGGGCCTAACGTCCACAAAAACATTATGATAAAGACTCCTCTGGACAGACGGATCTTTCTGTCTACTTATACCGTACATACCGCCCAATATCATTTAAAATATCTAGATTTGACCCTTCTATATGACTTCATTTCTGTCTTGTTCTACTCCGGTCTAACTACATTTTAAGTAACCAGTCCCTTTAACCCTGGCGCGGGGCGCTGTAACCAGTAACAGTGCCCCGACGACTTGTATGCAATTTAGTCAAGTAATCAAGTGCACTGCGATGCTTGCAATTTAGTAAACAACTCATCTTTCAAAACGACACTTGGATTCGCAACGAAAAGTCACGTTGTAATACCATATTGTTGAATAATATATAGACGACTAAGGCAACTACTAGTATCCCTCACCATTACCTCCGAAAACAAGATTAATTGTCATCATCTTAACCGTTAGAGACCATCTCCGCGAGATACGAATCGCCATTTTGAACATATCTCGTAAATAAAATGATCTGCACATGCGCGAATGAATATTCATTTCAGCTCTCAGCTAGCCATCCTGGTTTTTTTTTCCACATGCATACATTGTGTATTATAATATGTGCTACGATTTATCCACACTTGATCGACAGCAAGAGCTTGCTGTTAGCGCATGCGCTGTGTAAGTTGTCCTACGATACAAAGTGCGGAGGGACTAAAAGATATGACACATGAAAAGTAAAATTGCTTGAAGATAAGACACTTAATTGTCAAATAGGCCTTGATTAGGAAATCAAATCTGGTGCACATTGTTTTACATACTGGTACTGGAATAAAGTCTGAGTGTTGTTTTGGCTGCAAATAGAGGCCAATACAAGCTTTGTATCTTTGTTGTGTGCAGATTTGGAAATTTAGGCAGTACGTATCCATAGCTACTGAAATAAAAGTGGATGTGGTGCATTTGGCAGGATCAGCACTATTTTTTTTTTTTTTTTTTTTTTTTTTTTTTTTGTGGTGGCTCATTTGGGCCAGTAACATCTTTCAATTTCATATTTTGGTGGCTGGAAAATAAAATGAATTGACCAGAAATTCAAGGAAATGTAGCAATCCATTTTGAATTGTAGTTGCCCCATTGGGCCGCTAAAAGATAGCCTTCTTGGAAATTTGATGGCCTGATATCAATTTGAATGGCCATTGCTAATGTCGAGTCCTGCATTTACAGTAATTACAGGGGTCTAAGTATTATGTGTTTGTGTGTGTGTGTGTGTTGTGTGTTGTGTGTATTGACATGCATAAAAGTGAAGAAAAGCAAACTTTAAAACAAGAAGTATTACAATAATGAGGCCATTGCATTTTAATCAGTAAGTGTCATTCTCACTTGTCCCAGTCGTAGTTACTGTACATCATAGTCAATTCTGTCGTGTGACTTCACTATGGCTGCATCAAATTTGATGACTTTTTCATCATTATTTTTCTTTCTTTTCCTGTACTATTTTATGTTTGTATGCAATGACTGGTCAAGTTTTACAATGTGGAATGCATTACTAAGTGTCCTTGTTATCTGTTTTTCCTAGAATATTAATAATATTATTTTTTTTTTTCATACAGGGAGAAGAAATGGGTAACCATCGGCGACACGTCCCTGCGAATCTTCAAGTGGGTCCCCATCATTGAGGCCAAGAAGAAGGGGGGCTCAGACCCAGGCAGCCCCCAGGAGAATGGGGAGAGCGACAAGTCTGGTAACGACAGCGACAGCAAGAGCCTCAATGGAGAGAAAGAGAACAGAGGTCAGTGGAAAGCTTGGGCCGGGTTGTATGCGACTGATTTTCTGTCTCAAGGGGGCTCCCTTTGGCCAAAATACTAGATGGCATTGTATGGCATACTTAAGAACATGCACTGGTGGTATGTTAACAAAATGGTGGATTAGATGGCATGTCCATATACTTTTAGTACATTATTAAGGAGCTTTAGATTTTAGACGCGCGGACGTTCAAAGGAAAAAAACGTTCTGAGCGTGCGCAGTAGCGCGCGTAAAGTCAATCTATTTTTGGCTTGCGTGGCCTGAGTTGTTTACTACGCGTACTGGGCTATTTTCACGTCCGCACAGTTTGCGACGTAGAGAGCTTCTTCATGCACTGATCATATGGGGGCGCAAGTTTATTTTTTATACGTTGCGTCCCAGCGTAATCTAAAGCTACTTTTCCACACGACGCGGGGAGAGGAGAACGTCCAGCGCAAGCGTCGGCTCAAACGTCCGCTCGTCAAAATCTAAAGCTCCCTATTTTCTAAAAGGCCTCTGGCTCACTTTAAGAGATTGTCAGTATTGATTGCATGAATCATTGGATAGAATATTTGTACCCTGCAATTGTGCATGTTGGATAACAACAGTGCAGGACTTGCCTTGTTATTGAAGTGAAGATTTTGTCATTGGCAACCCACAAGCACAATTTGATCTTGAAGCATCTAGATCTGCTGCTCTTTGTGATCTAAAAATGTTCCTGAATACAATTTCTATGCATATTCATTATACCTTAACCCCAGGGCGCTGTAACCAATGACGTGTTGGGGTCGCTGGTGCGGTTAATTATACCAATAATGCTCTTACTAGGAAATGTTGCCCTTTCATATTATAGTGCCCCAAGTATGAGTATTTGCCATGTAGAAACCATGTTTCCCAATTCAGACAGGGCTCAGTACTGATGCTGCTTGTGTGCATTTTGTTTAAAGCATGAATATGTGAACAGCCAACTATTTCTTTATGTGTCTGTCATTTCCAGGAGGAGGCTTGAATTCCCATCAAACAACTCCATCAAAGCACAAAGATCTGTCAAACATGGAAGACTCTAACAGATTGAGTAAGTCTAATCAAGTCCCTAGTTACTATATGTCAATACTGTAGCGGCTTGCACATACAAGTTACATTTGTATGTACAATGTACAGATGTGTATGAACACAAAGCATACTGGTATGTGTGTGTGTGTTTGTGTGTATGAGTAAATTTGCGTAGCGGGTTAGACTGGCTTTGTCCTTGAGGATCATTGGGAAAACACCTGCAATTACATGTATGTGTATCTTGAACAGAGTGATGAGGGAAAACATTCAGGAATTAGTTATTACAGGGGAAACTCAATATAACGAGATAGTTGGGACCGAGTCGTTTTCCTCATTATAGCCGATATCTCAGTACGAAAAAGCCTAACATTAAGACATTAAAGGCATAATTTACCATTTGCAGATGAAAGCATTAGTGCTTTAAAATAGTTCTAAAATGTGAGTTAGGGATAGAAACAGCCACTGTCGAAATTTGAATCCGTATAATCGATGTTAAGTGTTGTTAAATACACAAAATGTGAACAATAGTTATAATGAAAATATTTCCAGACTAAACCGTGTACAGTTACGGTTTATTGAGAAAAACCCTGATATCTCCTTATATTTTAGGTTTTACGGCAAATATTTCATATGGTAGGATGTTTTATGATACAACAGACCTACACATATGCATCAAATGTGATATCTTGAACATTTTTGAAATCACTGCTCCCAAAGGTAAACTGGACCTTTAATTTACACATGTGGGACTACCCATCACCCTTCAATCAATGCTGATAACCTGGTAATGTGTGTGAGGGAATTACCTTTATGAGTAAGATGTTTTTCACCAATGAAATCCAATATCAAGTTTGTGTTTCTTAATGGATGTTTGAATTTGTAAATGTTTTGGTTCACCTTGCAATCGTGTCGCAGTTGTCTGTGGATTGGTATGTGGTTATGGCAAGCGTGTGTTGCGTGTGGAAAGCTCGAACATGTTCTGCATAATGCTGTGTGTGTATGTGACACATTCTGTATTCATGTACATTATGCCTGCGTGTGTGAAGATGGGGAATTCCCTAGTAGAAAGCCAATCACAGCATCAGATTGCCTCACACCTGCTATACGTTATGATGATGTCATGTATGCATAGGGCTGTACAATACTCCCAGTATAGTGTACACGCACACACACACACACACACACACACACACACACACGCACGTACATCATGCGGTGGTAGGTAGAGTGCACTGAAGAAAATACAATGTATGTGTGTACAAGACGCAGTTTTCATCGCATCGAGCTTTACAATCTTGGAACATGACCTGACCTAACAGGTTGATTAGCTATGCTTTTCTTTGTATGGAAATCACAAAATTTATCTTGTTATAGCAGTTATTTCAAAGCCGATCTCGCTGTAGGAGTAGTGTTTTACATACAGACTTGTGTGGAAAGGCAATTTGGGACCGAGTAAGTTTCCTCATAATAACCGATATCTCGTTATAGCGGTGTTTGATTTTGAGTTTCCCCTGTAGTACATACAGTGTAGTACTATACATGCATCATGCAGCAAATTCAGCATACAATTTAACCAACATTATTTACCAATGAATGAAAATGAAGACGTCTGAGTGAGCATCATAAAAGATGTGACATGAGGGTGCAGTATATCATTATTTTTGTTCTCAGCATTTTATCTTATGCAAACATATTGGAAGTAACATCCCTGTCATTGTTCTCACATCCTTACACAGCGCCCTCATCAGCCTTGAGCAATGACGACTCGACGATGGACTCCATGTGCAGCAGTGACATGGATGATAGCAGCAACCAGGGTCCCATGGAAGGTAGGTGCTCTTTGCATTCCTCTCGAGGACAGTTTCGTACATAGATTTCTACCATCTTGTTGCAGAGAATATAAATTTCTTAATTAAGCAGTAAGCTCTGGAATATTCTTCTTTTTTTTGGGGGGGGGGGGGAGAATAAATAAATATATTCCCAGATCCCAAGGACAAAAAAGGTTGAAAAATTGATGTAATGTTCTCACCATAAATTCAGTGTTACATTTTAAACTCACAAAGCATGAATTTGAGCTGAGAATTCGTGGGAATCTCTGTAGAATGAGGGCTTTTAAGTTTACTTTAAACGATAGAGGTTATTTTTTTGACGTCAAACTTCTTGGTTTATATTTGGCTTACGATGACCCCTTCATACAAACGTACAAGACACTGTTGGTAGTGTTGAGGCTATATAACTGTGGAGAGTAACTTGTACCTCACCTATCCTTCAAACATATTTGCCAATCACATTCAGGTGAGAGTAACTCTTATGCTGCCATCAATACCAATATGGCCAAAGCCCGATTATAACATGGTTGCAGGGACCACCAGGGACCTTGGTCCCTCAGTATAAACGTACTAAAACAGAGAGCAGTTGAATACAGTAATGGAAGATGGAATAGAAGTAATGAGAATGGACTGCAGAGTTCACCTTGTCAGAAGCATTAACCTGTCGTAAGCAAACTCATTATAACAGGATATCCTTGTACGTTAAAGCTCCATTGCAGTGCTGTGTAAGAATCCCCCCTTTTCATGTTTTGAGTAGAATGACTTTCTTTCCTATCCCACCAGATCTTGACAAGAGTCGACAGTCGGGAGACAGCAGAGTTCATGCGTTGGATTCCCAGCCGAGTATAGAAAAAGAAACAGGAATTGCAGGTATGGCCAATAATGTGGTGTAGTACTTGCCTGGTAGGCATACACAGTTGGGTTTTTAAAAGTCAGGGCTCGGCATTAGCGTTGGACTGGGACCACTAGAAATTGATGTTGAGCCACCAAACTTCCCAAATGGTCACGATTTGATAACCTGATCAGGCAGTTAAGATTCAAAATGGATTGTTCTGTTAATCCTTTTATTGTGGACCGCTGCATTTCTTTCTTGGGCCACCAAAATTCAATATTAAAAGATTTTAGAGGCCCTAATGGGCCACAAGAGAAAAAGTGTCAAGATAGTGTCAAGCCCTGTACAAGGTAATGCAGTTTCAACACTGAAATTTGGGGGTTCAAACTTGGCAGTGTTAAATGCATATGAGCAGTCCTTTATCTTTTATGGGGATCTGTACTTTCGACTCTATAAGTACAAGCTGAAGGTGTCAATGTGTTCAAGTTTTTACAACCAAATATTGACAATTAAATAAGGAGGAGTTACGAAATTTTGAAAGAGTCAATTGTTAAATAACGCAAAGGGCACTTTTGATCTCATGGTAAATCTGAATCAGAAGAAAGGAATCAAAGACAGCTGGAAATCAATTGAAATCATAGATTTTACCCTTTTGAAAAAAAAGAGATAAATTCTATTTGAATTTTGAGATGAAAGCAAAATATGTTGACTTCTCTAGCAATCTTCAATGTGCATGGAGAGGGATACCATTTTAGATACAGGATACATGTCGGCATAAGTCACAGCAATGTTATTTTCTGTAATTGTATTGCCTATGACTTCAAAATGCATTGAGCTAGTTTGATAGATACCTGATTTTACTGTTGGCTTGCATCCATCAAAGTCATGCAAATCACTGTCTGTAGACCTATCCCTTTACCCCATAGATTCATCGTCCAGAAACGAAGAGCCCCCTCTCTTGACGGCAGAGGAACCAGTGTCCAAACAGAGTGCAAGACCACATTCGGCAATGGTAAGATCAATTTTGACGTAATTGCTTTCCCCTCCCTCTACTCCCCTCCCCCAATCTTGGCCATGTATTATTATTCTTAATTTGTGTGATTAATTATTCAAGTTTGACTTTTTTCCCAAGGAATTTTCCATTTCTGTTTTCTCCATTATGGAAAAGAAAATGCTATCAAATGTTTTTAGATTGTCATGTAATCTAAAAGAAAGCTTGGTCAAATGTATCACAATTTCATATGAATGATTACAATTATGCAAATATGCGTTTCCCCCAGATTCTGAATATTTATGTTTTGATTACATCATCGAGGCAAAAAAAAAAATCTTATGCCTTTTTTCATTTTAGAATTTATATTTTTGATTTTCATTGTTTTGTGATCTGAAATAGTTTATGGTAACCAAAAGGGATGTTATCTGAGGAAAACGGGAGAAAAAAAATGTTTTAGACACTCAAAACTTGTTTTTGTGACATTTGTCAAGAATATGTGCTATATCTTTGTAACTGTCCCCCTGATTTTCACAAATAGGATCTTTAGATGTGCATGAGATATAAAAGTAAAGTAGAACTAGTAGTAATGAAATTTTAGTGTGAGATCTTTATGTGTTGAAAAATGATTGTGAAAAATATCAAGGTGGGCTACTCCACAAAGGGACATTTGTGCAATGCCATCAATGTAATGACATTTTGCCCGGCTCTGCCTGCACCCTGTCACAACCACTGTCTGCCCATGCTAGATGATATAGCAAGGGACTACTTACTGTATAATACTGTATACGCTGTTATTTTCGCGAGGGTTTAATTTTCGTTAATTTAGCGAATTGCAGTTGGATCGCGAATTTAACAACACGCGAAATTGTCGCCATGCACTTTGTTAATAGAGCAGTAACGTAAGCGTCGGCGTCGATTCGCGAAAATAACATCTCGCGAAAATGTCCATCACCTCGTCATTCGCGAAAATATCTGTACGCGAAAATAACGGCGTATACAGTAATCTGCTTGTATACAGCAGATGCTTTGCTATTACCATACAGTGAAACCAATAAATCAGAAGCATTAAATGATGGATGAATCAACACATATCATTTATTTATCTGTATTCATGGTCTGGATATGTCATTGCCTTGTGTTTGTTAATGCAAAACCAGATAAACAATAAGCCTCTCTGTCTTTAACAGGCAGTCCCCTTAAAGGGGTTGTCTGTCTTTAACAGGCAGTCCCCTTAAAGGGGAACTGTTGAATGGATTCTCTTAATACCTGACCTAGATTTGTTGTGTATAATCACTCATGGCAACTGTGATGTTTTTCAGCCAAACATAAAATCTTCTTTCCAATCCCCAGGAGGACGGTGATGAGCCCCCGACGAAGCAGCCACGCCTTGAATCAGAGGTACCACCCAGTAGTTGATGGCAGCACGCTGGTAGTTGCTGGAGGAAACGAGGGAAAGATGGATGAGAATATGGGGGAAGGGCGTGGTCGGAGGAGGGGGGGCAGGGTCCCCCTTTCCTCGGCTTATCTCCTTCCATTTTTGTCTTTATTCTTCAGAGTGGAATATTTATGATATGTGTCGATACAATCCAATTTTAAATTATTGTGAATATACAGCTGTAAATAGCCAAAATGTCAAGGGATGGTGCCTAGGTATTAGGTCGTGGATGGGCACCGTCAGAAATTGTGGCTTCATTTTTGGAGCACGTGGGATGAACATTGATTGTATGTATATAGTGAAGTCAATTTTCATGGATATGCACATGAAGTAGAACGTACTGATTAACTCTTTCATTACCTTTCAGGGCCTACTTGTATGCAGAATATATACGGCATTATGAGACTGTGGTGCCAAGAGGGTTTCCAAAAGAGATGGTAGCTACTTTAAATGTCACGGCAGCACAATATCATTATCAGTGATTTCTTGTGTGGCAGAAATGGCCTTAGCAGAGTCAATTTTCACCTATAATTAGCTGCTTTCTATGTGCCCTGAGATTATCTCGGCTTTTGAATGTTATAGCTATCATATGCAAGTCTTTTGATTTTCCTCTGTATTCCATTAATTTTTGCTATGTACCATGGAAATAGAATGCTTCAAATTTATCAAACTCCCTTTGTCGATTATTGGCAATTGAATGTGGACCGTAGTAAAATGTAATCAAACTGATCTCTTTGTCAGAAAGGTGTGTTGCACTTGCTTCAGAATCAAAGTGTCGGAAATGCAAATATTAACTTCACGAGAAATAGAATGGCATGTTTGTCGGATGATTTGCCGTGTTTAGCTTCAGTGATGTAATTTGCGCCATCAGTCACTGCTTTTTCGAGCGATAACTTCTGCTTGGAAGACCACGCATAATTTTGAACAGAACTTAACGGTACTGCATTAAAGACACGCATTGGAAAGTGATTTCATGCGTGCAGTGTTTATTGACCTCTTTGAACATCGTCTTGTATGTGTGATTGTAGTACTGTATGTAGCAGGTGCATGATTCCTTTAAAGGGGCTGGCTAGTAACCGATCAATGGGAATCAGTGGGAATGCTGAGGGATGATTGTTCCAATCCTTGTGGGATTCGTTTAAGAGTACATTATATATCTACTGTTGTGTGAAAATTATTTGCTTCAGAACGGTCTCATATTCAAGTAATGTGCAGATTAATGCCCCGTCACTGACCAGGCACGCTAACCTGGAAACATTAAACTGCACATTACGTGAATATGAGACCATTCTGAAGCAAATAATTTTCACACAACAATAAATATATAATGTACTCTTAAATGAATCCCACAAGGATTAGAACAATCATCCTCCAGCATTCCCACTGATTCCCACTGATCGGTTACTAGCCTTCCCCTTTTAAGATCATTCAAGGAGACTTTGTGGATGCCGAAGGCGTATATTTCCCCCAGGCTTCAAATAATTTTGGGATGTAACGATATCAATCAGCCCATATAGAAACTTGTGAAACGCTGGTTCGCTCATTCATTTACACTACAAAAGGTTTGACAGAATATTCTTGCATGTCAAGTAGAGCCCCACCCGGGGACAGTGTGTCTAGCACTGGCCCAAGTTTGTAGATCAAACTACCTTTTGTCTGTGCTGGTTGAAAAGCAAATGGGAATTTTAAGGGCAATTGCGATGTTTTTTTTTTCCCAATTTCAGATTTGCAATTTTGTATTTCAAGGGCATTTCTAGTGGCTTTATGAGGATATTGACTGTAAATATTGTGCCATAGCCATGCACGCTATGTATACTTTGAATTGATTAGTTTTAATTTCAAGACACAAATAATACATTTCATTTTTTTTAATAGCGCACATTGCTCTGCTCGAGTGCTTTTTGTGTTTCATTTAATGTGTAAGTTTTTGCCTCTACTATGATTTAATTGCATTTACATGTACCAATATGTGCAAAGCTAAGGATTTTTGATGCGCCTCTTTTGTGCATAGTATTGTGTAACATTAAGTACTCGAGAATGGCAGAATGGCTGGTATCTTGTTTCCATATCTGTTGTTTTTGTCAGCCGTAGCGGTGACCTTTTCTTTTAAAAAGAAAGAAAGAAGTTGAATTCTAGCCTGATGATGATCTGCAGTTCAGTTTTGGTATGGACAGAAATGAATTTATAGTGAGAGGGTGTCAAACTTTACTCTTTCAAAGATTGTATGTTGTGGATGAGGCATTATTGACAGCTCTTTGAGACCTTGTGATAGAGCCTGTTAGACAGTGAATAAAAAGTCACATAAAAGTAGGAAGTGCAGTATGGCCAAACTTCAGCTTAGATTTGTGATTTTGAGATCTGCCTTATGATTTGTTTTACATTGCTGCTAAGGAAGTAGTGAATATTTGTAAGCAGCAGCCAGCTTCAAGTCCCCTCCAAAGAACCTGGCAATGAGGTGGGGAGGGGTGTAACCGCTGTAACCAGGGAACTTGAACCATGGACCTCAAATCAACAGTCCATTGTCTTGTCCACTAAGCCACAGTAGCTCCCGATTCTGTGAAATACCCGTATCCTTCCTTAACTAGGGTAAAAAGACTTCAGTAAAGTGGAAGGGATATACTTTTATTGCTGTTTTGCCCATAAATCTGGTTTTTTTTTTTCACATAGAACATATGATTACGTGATTTGAAAGAGGTCAAAGATCAACAAAAGTATGTCGGAATTATTTCTGTGACACACCATTCTCTTCGTAAAATCTTACCAGGCTTTCAAATAACTTAACGGTAGACCAAAATAAACATGCATTGAGCTGTTTTGTATCATCTAGAAAGTTGTCGAAATGAGAGCAATATTTCTGTACCTTCCAGGTAACCATTGGCCATTATATACAGAATCGCCAGTTGCTAAAGGGTTAAAGTGAGCTATTTGAATAGTGCTAAATTGTGTCATGTCATGTTTGTTGTGTGTACTTACGTAACACGGTGTTGAGGAATTCTGCAAATGCCTCATTTTGGATCACTTGATTTGTTATTTTTTCCCATAGAGCAACTCATGTAGGCACATTGTATGATTATTGGTCATCAGACTTGTTGCAGTTGATTTTGAGAGAATTATATGAATTCATATCTTTTCTACCATTTTATTTGTTTTGATTACACAGTTAACTTGTGTAAGATGTAAAATCAGCTTTATCAGTGGTGAGCGTACTTCTGAGTTCTCAGGTGTGAAAGAAAACCCCTCGCCCATCTTTTGTAAGAAGACATGAAATGAAATGGAATATTTCTCACTATTGATGTATGATATAGCATAATGGTGTTTACATCCTGCTCTATGCTTTGTGTTATCCTTGCAATGCAAAAGTGAAAGTAGTGTCATTCTCATTTCCTGTGTGGATCCGGACGATCCTTGCTTGGCATGCATTCTTGTTAGTGCTTGTCTAAAGAGGGTTTTTAAAAAAAATCTGAATCATAATTTCTGCTATGTGCATGCAACGTTTCAGCAATGCTGTGTACAGATTTCAAGGCAAGTAATCAAATTAATTTTCCTGCAGCAAATTCAACTGCTGTGATTGTCTTAGAATTAGCAGTAAGAACGAAGCTGGAATAAACTAAAAGAAAAACCTTCACTCAAAAAGATATTTCTGTATCTGCTGTTGCTCCATTTTAGCCAGCTTCACCATGTGTAGTGTATTATTGATTGCTGATATCTTGTATATTTTGATATTTCTTATTGTCTTGGCTTGGAAGAGAGGATATGAATTTTTGTGTTGTTTTGTTGTTCAAATCAGCTAGAGAATGACTTATGATGTTTTGATATGCTGCCCTCTCTTGTCCAGTACCAGTTAGTTTGTAAGTCTCTGCAGAATTCGTGTGATAAGCATTTTGAGGCCCATTTCATATGATTTCTTACTACTGCACTGTACATGTTTCTTCTTGTCGTTAATAGATGGGGTTTCTTTGT
Organism: Diadema setosum; assembly: GCF_964275005.1. NCBI lineage: Eukaryota > Metazoa > Echinodermata > Echinoidea > Diadematoida > Diadematidae > Diadema > Diadema setosum. The sequence continues at coordinate 42,768,321 of NC_092688.1, read as the reverse complement.
ATGATGCAGGTCCCAATGCAAGCCCAGTGAAATGAAATTGATTCTGTAGTAGGGCAAATCAATATGTTCAGTCACTAACTTGAACTGCAGAATTCGTGATTTTCCGTTTTGCCATTCGTGTACATAACAAGGGGAAGAATGGTGAAGAGGTGCATTGTGAGAACAAGTACAGTATCTAGCCATTATCTCCTGTATTGCAGGAGTGAAGTGGAGTTTCATTACATCAACAGTTGTCTGTGAATGACGTCACAGGATTTTTCACTCGTCTTCACCTGTCACCGGGGTAGTGGAAAGAAGCAGCAACACATGAAAAATGTGAATTCAATGTCATTGTCATGGGCTGTGCTCCGTCATAACACGCAAAATTGTAAATGCAATTTACTTTGTACATGTAAAAGAGAGAGAGTACAGAGTTGGAAACTTGAAGTTTCTTTGGTTTGTATTTAAGACATAGTGGACGAAATGTGTGCACTGACTTGTGCTGCGGCTGGATCTCGTCTTTCCCCTAACTCAGTGTGAGGGGGAAAAGTAATAAAACATTTGCAGATTGGAAACCCTAGTTTCGTACAAACATTTACACATGTATTGCAGTTTCTCATCATTTGATTTGTGAGGGCCCCATTTCTACACTAACCTAGTTACTGGTAATGTGAATAAACGTTGCTGGAAGCTCGGTGTATGACCTATGATAGGGCAGGTTGGTATGCCCTCTACCACTTCAGAGCAGTGCGTGAAACATTCTACTTTGTATTTATGTAATCGGTCAATCAATCAATAAGTCAATGGGTGCATCCATCCATCATCATGATTATCAATCCGTCCGTCCATTCGCCATCATAATTATCAATCCATCAATCAATCAATCAACCAACCAACCAACCAACCAACCAACCAATCAACCAATCAATCAATCAATCAATCAATCAATCAATCAATCAATCAATCAATCAATCAATCAATCAATCAATCAATGAATCAATCACTCAATCAATCAATCAATCAATCAATCAATCAATCAATCAATCAATCAATCAATCAATCAATCAATCAATCAATCAATCAATCAATCAATCAATCAATCAATCAATCAACATGTACTACATGCATCCGCCTGTCTCTCAATCGATTATATCCATGTAGCGATTCTCTGTCTGTAATATGTACACACTTATATTGCTTTTACAGATTGAGTACAATCCCCATGTAGCTCTTCTGTGAGTGACTTCGGGAAAGGGGACCCCACATTCTGCACAGCTGTATGCTGTTAGAAATGTGAAGATGCAGGTGCAGTTCCGACATATTTTTTGAACGACTGCATTTCCTTGAAGTGTGAGAATCGTGTTCGTGAACGGTGGAACACCAACAATAATGAAGAGAGAGAGAGAGAGAGAGAGAGAGAGAGGGGGGGGGGGACAAGGAGCACACGCTTGTCTAGCAGAGTAACATCGGGTAGGAGTGTGTGTGTGTGTGTGTGTGTTCCCACTCATGCGATATAAAGCGGTAAATTATGATACTAATTGTAAGTACAGTATTAGGGAGATGCTCTCGCTTCCCGTGTTACATTAGCCAGAATTTACAGAGTTGAAACCTAATCAAATTGTTTAAATCAAGGAGGAATGATACCTCCTTTAAACCAAGTCCAAGTGGATGCGGAAATGTGATAAGCGTGACAGTGACAATGTCTTTGTATATTGTTTAACGTTAAAAAACCAGTGATATTAATAGCAACAATTCAGGTATAATAATGGTGTTGATGATTATGATAATGATGATAACAATAGCATAAATAATGAGAAAATACGATTGTTATTTTTGTTGTTTATCGCCATGAGTTTTTCTTTTCTTTTCTTTTCCTTTTTTTGCCAAGCTATGGACAGAAATGGCGGAGAGGCACTTGTGCTGTGTATTATATACCCAGTGCAATTACACCGCTGATTACCCACACGCACACACACACACACACACACACAAATAAAAGAATTAGACTAGATAAAGCCCATTTCTGAACCAAAAAATCCTAATCACCATTAATCTTCGAAAGTGAAGGCCATATCCATATTCATCTTTCTCGAGTATCTGATTGTGTGAATACAGTGTGAGTGTGAGTGCGGCGTCCTATGAAGTCAAAGCAAGATATGAGAGGATTGGGAAACAACGATAACAACGACGACGACCTCAACAACAACAACAACAACAACAACACCGACGACGACGACGTCGACGACGACAACAACAACATCAAAACAACAACAACCTGCCGCAAGAGTAATTGCCTTTTAACAAATCGTGGGGGGGGGGGGGGGAGGAAGAGGAAGGGGGATGGGGGAGGGATAGACTTTTGTCAAGACCCTCTCGATGTATGGTGGTGAGTGAATGAAGGCGAACGGAGCTCGGCTTGGCTCGCTTGCCTCGCTCCTTACAACCATCATACAGCATACATACAACAAAAGGCTAAGGGAGGGAGGGACGAGAGATGACCTAATGAAAGACACGAAGTGATTTGCGCATTTCTTATACACTGATGCTTCGGAGGTCATTCCAATACAGGAATATACGTTTAGCAGCATAATTATTATACCTGATGAAAGTTCTCAAAAATCCAACAAAAACAAACACACGTGAAGATGACACCAAAATGAGTACGCCTACATCACACCACGATAGTGCCACTTTGTAACTTCATACACAATATTAATTGCACACAGCGCTTTGTCTAATGGGTCAGCAAATCGTAAAATTCTGTGTAAAATCCCGGCACTTTACCATATAGGCCTACACATCACAGCAGGGCTGTGTACCTTCTTGCTTAAAACATTCATACATGCACATTATGCAATCACAATACAGTCATGTCATACGGACGCATTTTTCTTTGTCTTGTACTTTTTGTCTATGTATGTAACGCACACACACACACACACTTACATATATTATATATATATATATATATATATATATAGGCATATATATTCATACAGTCAAACCTGTTATATACATAGCGGCCACCCATAAGGGGGACGAAAAAAGTGGCCGTTGCAGATCACAGAAGGCCGCTATAGACAGGGTCGTTAACATTAGTTTTCTCTTCTGGGGAATTGTGCTTAGTGGCCGCTGTAGGTGGTCGCTATCGATATAGGCAGGTTTGACTGTATTTACACATAACTATGCATCCAGCTTTAGGGAGGCATTATGGTCGTAAATATAACGGAGATACTCGACCTTAAGATATTTGTGTCTTCTTAACGTTTTCAGCTATATCCCATTCAATTGCATACTTAACTGCCACGCACTGTCTCCCTACTTAAGGCTAGATCCAGCTAAAATCGTTTATGATACATGTAGTATATTATCCCGATGCGTGAGTATTTTGCATGTGTATTATGTGCGCACATGCGCGCATGCGGATTATTAGGGCCTACCTTGGATTAGTCCAGATATTTCGCTTTCCATTTGTTTTTTCAATTTTTAAAATTGGAGGTTATGAAGTGAAGCAAAGCTCCTTTTCTCTTTATATAAACACACAGTCACATGCAGAAAGATGTATAGATAGATAGATAGATAGATAGATGGAGAGAAATAACATTGTATATAGGGGTCTTACACAAAAGGTACTAAATTATTGGTAAGCATGTCCTTCAGTTTGTTAATTATGATAATGGAAGGAGTCTTTACCACCACATAATACAGTTATACTGTATACAAATCACGATCGGCGGCTTGTCTTTGGTTGCATTTCTGAGAAGTATTTCAGCTAACAATCTTTACATTCCTTTTTCACGTGGACGGTGAAATGTAGGCTACTACGGATCTTTGTGAGCAATTGCAAGCTATATAGCTAAGAATGCACGGGCTCTCTTTTGGGAACGTATACGCCACAGCGTGAAAATTAGCTCTGTTCATGGACCTACAACGAACGGCGTTGTAGGTCCATGCTCTGTTTAACGAGACGGCTTGCTGCCTCCAGTCGTTCATTTTACGTGGAGGTCCCCTGTTCCTGCTTGTGAAAACCCCACCTTTGCGTCATTAACGAATCCGCCAATCGCGTCTCGTCACCAGGGAAACCGATCGACCTCCAGCGATTTGCTATTCGGTGTAGTATTGTCCGTGTAGTATATTGCTCGCCAAACGGCATGGGTGCAGTGGAGCGTATAGCAATCAACAGATCAAGAGTAGAGGGACCACCACACGAAGCAAACCTACTTCCCAATATGTTCACCCACTGCACTGTACGTGGCTTATTATAATCCGAAACCGCAAAAGCCGTTCGCGGTGTACGGTGGATATCTTCTATGTGTTTTCACATTGAGCAGCAGCTCAACATGTTGATGCCCTAGCTGTGCGTGTACTTTAATCCTTGTACACCGTTTTGTCCGCCTTGTACAATATTTCTCTAGGAATTGAACAAAATGTGCCTGCTATTTTACGAAGATAATGAGCTGATTGACAGAATAACGCATGGAATATGAGCAGATTTGATCATGACAGAGAAGTAACGAGCGTTTTGGTCAGCAAACTCAAATGGATGTCTTTTTGCTGTCAAGATGTGAACGACCCGATCGTGGATACTTCTATCATTCTTGTATGGGATGATGTCGACATAGTATAACCAGGAGAGGAGGAGGAATTTCCAGACCATAATATCATGGGATCGTCCTCCTCCCTGTGCGGAGGAGCCGATGCGTCCAGGGTCGTACATCCAACCCCTCGACGACCACGACTGCGATCGAGAACGAGCCACGATCTCGGCAGTCGACCGCTGGCGCCGCCACCGTATGACAGGCACCCGCCCTCGACCCATGGAGGATACGTGCCGCCCAGCAGCTATGCATATTCGCATCACGCACCGCCCGTTATCACACCAAACGACCCGCCACCACCTTACGAGTCGCCCCAAAGGCAGCCGCCCACTCGTGTCATCGTCAGTCGCGATGTCGCCACCGCGGTGCGGGCGAGACCAAACGTGGTCGATGAACCCGGCGATCTGTGGCTGGACTCTGAGCTGCCACCGCTGTCCATAGAGGATGACGACGAGGACTTCGACAACGGAGACGATGTTGAGGATTTTGACACGCCACCAGACGGTCATCTGGTTTTCGCTTCCTATAAGGTAAACATACATGTTGATAATAATTATCAAAATGTATTACATGTACTACAGCCCTGTATATCGCTTTTATGGCACATGCGAAGAATGTGGTGACATGATTTGCACACAAATCAACATTTATAATAATCATTTCTACACATTCTGACGGATAATGGCCATGAGATATTCTAGCATCTTTCTCTCTAGACTTCCTCTCTCTCTCTCTCTCTCTCTCTCTGTATTCACTGAGTCATATGATCACAAATACAAGGTCCTCTCTCTCTCTCTCTCTCTCTCTCTATATATATATATATATCGTCGGTCGCATTACGAACCGGCGAATGTTCGAATTTGCGCGGAAACACGATTACGAGATAATCGCGTTTAAAGAATCGGGACTTCTTTAAACGTATAAAAACGTGTCTTATAACCGCACATTGATGATGATATTAAGAGAGTGATGAAAGCGGAATTTTCTGCTTTGTCTGATACTAAATATTATTTTGTAGCTGCACCTGGGGCTCTGTGGTAGTGATGCAAAGTGCGTTTGCCGGTTCGTAAAACCCCCCATTTCAGCGTTTTACGTACATCGCGTACTAAAGAGAGGGCATTACGAATCGGCAAATGTATACATTTGCCGGTTCGTAAAGCCCATGCTCAATACGTGTGGACGTAGCGAGTGCGCATTACGAACCGGCAAATGTAACATAAAATGGCGCGTATCATCACACATTCCACACGCTTAGGTGGTACGCGCACAGTGTAATGTATACATTCGCCGCTCTAGGTAGTGGGATTGTGATTCATTCATGTTCATTCATGTTCATTCATGTTAGTCGTATCATAATCATGGGTATTAGGAAAGTGTAACAAACACCAGTTATTTTCTCAAACTATACAACCTACCTGTGCTTTTACACATTAATTGTTGATGCGAGTAATGTTATCAAACTGTGCAATGGGTTTTTGATTGGACGAGTACCGTTCTATTAAAGCGTGCCTGGTAGTCACTCATTATCTATAAATATTACAAGTGTTAAGTCATTATCAGTATTGAGAGAATATAATTACACCCATACAAACACAAACATACATAAAACACACATACACGCACATATACCAGTAAACACACTCGAACCCACACACACAACCTACTTTCTGACACATTAATTGTTGATGCCAGTAATGTTATCAAACTGTGCAATGGGTTTTTATTGACTACTGGATGAGTACTAAAAGTGCGCCTGGTAGTCACTGTCTATAAAAAAGTGTAAATTCATTATTGAGAAAATATAATTACACCCATGCAAACACAAACATACACAAACACACACTATACATGCACATACCAGTACACACACTCGAACAAACACACACACACACACATACCCTCTTACAAAGCAGTCATAATCACCTTGTTCTCCCAATTCTAGGTATCTGTGTCTCTCTCACTCCTCTTTTTTTTCTTTTGTTCTTTTTTTTTTTGTTTTCTATTCACCAGTCCCCAAGTTTGTGAATTCTGCATTTTATTAATTCAAAATGCACCATTCCACATGTGTGTTCATAATTACATACAGTAACTACAAAACAAAGCATTCTCCTCAAACTTCCAGATATAACCTGTAAATTCAGAGAGTGATTTTTTTTTTTTTTTTGCATTTTCGACAGCTCACAATAATTACATTGCACACTATTATTACAATACATTAAATTACAACTGATACAAAATAAATGTGACATTCTCCATGATACTTCACTATGTAATCTCACTTGGAATGAGAAGTTAGGCATTTGTTGCATTTCAGAATTGTGTTCTGACCACTATAAAAGTGGTGCAATAACATGTACAAAATTTCTCCCAACACTTCACGAGGTAATCTGACATGTAAATTGGTGAGAAGTTCTGCATTTCCTTGACTTTAATGTATTACAGTAGTACGCGTGTTAGTCACAAATAGTGCAATAACATGATCAAGTGTACCATTCTCCTCACACTTCACAAGGTAATTTTGCCCAGGGTTGAATTAATGAAAGTGATACCCAATGTGTTTATAAACACGAGTCTACAAACTTTAACAGTCTGCCAACTACTGGACTGCTGGGAGGAGAGTAGTGTACGTCATTTGTCTCTTTTTGCTGTCCTTAGGATGGGGGACAACATGACAACATGTTAATAACATGTCTGGCTAGCCATTCTCTTTCTAGGACCAGAATTTTCAAGGCATGATAATATTGTCTGATAGACATTCTGCCATTTTCACTGAGGCAATCATAGCCAAAAGATTGATATGGTTACGTGTTAAATCACATCTTTGATGGTTAAAATGTGTTCTACCATCTACAAATATTTCTGACTTTTTGTAGGCTTCCCCACTGTTCAGCTTTTTTTTTTGACAATTCTGTTTTAGATTCCATTAATTTTTTCATGACAACTGAAGATCTATCAGGAATAGAACTGATGTCAGTACCTACATATTCTTCCACATGAAAATCTTCTGGCTTTGCACTGACATCTATCTTCCACTCCCTCAAAAGCCTCAATGGCAGTAGTTTCCAAATTTGCAATGAAGAGACAATAAATGGAATACATACTGGAACACTACACTTTATTTCTATTGTTTATTTTATATTTGAATAAGGTCCTCCCGAAGTGAAAAAAATTGGTCGATTTGTGTGAAACTGTGTTGAAATTATTGAAAGCATGTAGCAAATATGTAACACTGAAGATAAAATAATTACCAGAAAGTATTACAAACTTGATCATGCATCAAGTCTATATTTGTACAAGGCACTATGAGCAAGAAATTCACCAATAATTCCCTTTCCTTTCCTTACAAGAAACATGTACAATAGTTTGCCTAAATGGTCTTTATTTTAGGAAAGTTGGTCAACAGTTAGTGCACTACATATAATAATGTAAATACAACCAGATGTATACCAACAAGACTAGATAAAGGGCAGTATAGAATACATACAGCACAATATGAATATGCTGTACTTCCATTACACTTAACAAACAGTTTTCTATTGCTTTCCTGTGTCCGGTTACCATCAAAATCGGTTCTTCAATGTCTGACAGGGACATTGCTTTCTCGAGATTTAACAGTTTTCCATCATCCAGCAAGGTTCAGTATTCTTTGTAATCTGAAATAAGAGTGGAGGACTTAGTCTGCTTTCAAATTGAAATCAGTTACACCTAATGCAAGGAAAACAAATACATAATTTGATGAAACTACCAAGTCTGGTTGAATAATTGTTACTTCATTTACTGTTTTTTTTTTAACTATTCTCTGCAGAAGACAAACTATTTTCTTTAAATTTTACAGGTTGCCTGCCACAAACTTTTTCCTACAAGAGTGAAGGATAAAAGAAAAAAAAAAAGATAATCAAAGTATTTATCACATGTTTAAATTATTTTACATTTGTTATTGGAAAATTAAGTTTTGGCTCATAATTGCTTTTTTAGGAATTTGCACCACACAGACAGATAATGCAAGAAATACAAACAACAGTTATACAATGCCCTGAACTTCTCAACTCCAGTTGAATTACCTTCAGCTTCAAAGGTAACATTGCTGCATTGTTTCTTAGAATGCGGACACCACAGTTGTTTGTAGAGGCTCTGCTTCTGTTGCTGCTGCTGCTTCTAGCAGTGTTGCTAATGTTCCTGGAAGTGCAGATGCTAAAGTTGCAAGTAGAGGCTCTGCTGCTACAGTGGTAAGTAGAGGCTCAGTTGCTACAGTTGTAAGTAGAGGCTCTACCACTGTTGTCGTACTTAGAGGCTCAGCTGCTAGGGCTGTATGTACAGGCTCCGCTGCTGCTACTGCTGCTGCTGCTGCTTCAAGCGGTGCTGCTGATGTTTCTGGGGATTCAGCTGTCACAAATCGACGTTGAGGCTCTGCTACTGCTGTCGCAAGTAACGATACTGCTGGGGAAGTTGTAAACAATGCATCAATGAAAAAAATTATGTGACCATCCTGTGGGTAGAATCAACAAGATTTATACTAGATATACTTGCAAACATCTATCATGGACACTAGAATCTACAGTGTATTACATGCACATAAAGCAAATTATCAGTAATTGATTTTGTTTTGGGACTGAGAAGAGACGTTGACATAATAAATTGTAAGTAATAATCAATATCAGACTTTTAAAGAAAGGAAGTGGAGAGCTAACAGTCTTCAGCATCCTACAGTCATTACAAACTGCAATTACGACATTTGTTTTATTCATTACACAGAATTGAACATTTATATTGAAATGGTAATGCAATGAAAGTACATTGTACCTACATGATACTATGCATAAAAATCTCTACATCATTTTAAAATGAAAAAAGACATAATATATCTTGATAAACTTATTGATGTAGAACAAATCAGTAACTATGTATTCAAATTACCTCAGGCAGAAAGAGGAATGCCCTCGTCATCTGACATCCTACGTCCATCCATGGGCATGTTGAAGACTTGAAGCACCCTCCCTTTCCACCAGCCATTTTCACTTCTCATGTGTACGCAGGAACCTTGTTTCGGTTTGGTCCGTTGAGCATGATAGAGGTCACTTGAGCTGACAGGATTCATAGAACCATCCCTCTTCCACTTGACAAGAACATCTATGCCTACGGTGGTTCAAAAACACACAAAATTGTATGGACAATTTCAGTGAGAAATTTGACAGTTGTGTCATACACTATGTGATAAAACATTACAAGTACCTGCAGGTTTGAAAAATGTGAAGAAGAGTATTTCTTACAGCTAAAGCACAATTTCAGAAGAAAAAACAAAGTAACATAAGGAAATTCTTTACAGGCAATCACCTACGACATTTTGTGAGACAAAATGAAAATAGCTACAGCCAGCATACCTATTTGAAATGCAAAAAAAAATTGTCATCAAAGTCTGCTGATCTCTGAAGGGCATAGTAATTCAGGTGCTATTGGTCGAGCTTTTACGCCTTGGGGTTGGCAAAGGTAAATAATGATAACTGCTACACATTCTTTGATTAGAAATGTGATGTCTTTCACATAAAAACCTAACAATCTTATACAAGTGTTAGTGCTTGCTTTTTTCTCTTTTAATACATTGAGTAGCAGTCAACATTGATATACATGTATGAAATAATTACAGTAAGGCCATTAGAAACTTCCCCCAAGTATGCTCAAGCAGGTGCCTAGGGAAGAGCTTGTAATATCAACATGAGCCTGTCCTCACCAGGTTAATATCTGCATAAGATACTTGACAGTAGAGTTAGATAAGATCGACATTACAGAAAAGGTATGACTACATTACCTAGTACATTCCAGATATCAAAACAGTGATTTCTGTCAAATGACATGGTATTGTTCAATCATCTATTCCACTGAAAGTAATAAATGACCTATTCCATTCACCGTAAACTGAGAAATGTTTGTGAATACCTGGTTCCTGGTACACTTTATGGTCCACAAGTACCGGTACCATAATCACCTGTTACGAATCAAGGAAAAACATCCTCATCACCACTACTCTCTGCGGTTGTACGTAGAGGCTCTGCTGCTACAGTCTGAAAGGCTCAGCTGCTACAGTTGAAAGTTAGGATCATGCTGCTACAAATGTAGAGTTTTACAGTAGCATACGTAGACGCTCTGTTGCAATAGTACTGTCGGTAGGCCTACTGTAGTACATAGAGGCTTCGCGACTACAATTGTATGGAGAAGTTCAGCTGCTACAGTTGCACTTTACAGGCTCTGCTAATGCTGCTCCTGCGCCGAGAGGTGCTGCTGATGTTCCTGGGATGCTAGCTGCTACAGTTGTAATGATAGCGGTGCTGCCTTTGTTTGTGGGGACTCGGCTCCTGCTTGTAGTGGCCTGCTGCTCCTAGAATTATCCCCAAGATATAAATAAGGAAAATCATGTCAGTGTTATCAGGGCACAAATAGGATACCGCGGTAACTTATATAGAATAAAAATCCCTGGATATAGGCTTATACTTGTACCAGTACATGAGAGTTAAAAAAAAACTGTGAGTACCGGTACCGGTAATCAACTTCGTTTAATTTTTCTGAAAGTTCATTGATATCTGTCCCGGTAATCAAAATAAGTAACATACCGGTGAATACAACCTCGATCTAGCCTATAAATTTACTGTTTATGCAGGATTTTAGTTAGACAGTAAAGGCCAGAGCAGCTATTCTTGCATGCTTAAGGAAGCTATATGTAACTATAACTGACTTAACACTGACGCTAAACAGTCTCATCATGCAATTTCATTCTTACTTAGGGCCTAAATACTTTTTTTTTTTTAATGCAACAACATGAATCTTTGAAAACAATGATAATTATTTATTACTTTGGGCCTATTTTCAGTTCTACCTGGGTATTTGCAATTGCTACACGATATTTTTTTTTTCAGTTTATAGATTCTACTATGCTTTAGTTTAAAAAACAATGCATCCGGGTTGTATGGGAGGATTGCTTTATCTCTGACCAAGAATAATCAAGGACCACCTTCGACAAAAATGGTGGCTAGGTGTACGACTGTGTAGGATCTACAACTACAAGGAAATGAAATACACAGGAAAGCTACTTTTACATGATAATGTCGAGCAATTCTACTTCTCTGATGTAATATTTTATGATTACACATTAACCTGCCCCGATTATCATTACTTTTGTTTTTAAACAGAAGATTAAATAACAAATGCACCTAGTAGTTACATACCAGCACAATTCCGAGTGCATGGGACTGATGGTGATGACGAGCCCTCGCTCGCGGCCTCGCAAGCTCCTCGATTCGCCCCACATACCTCACGTGTGTTCCGTCTGAACAGGGATTTTACGAACCGGCGTATACGAACATTTGCCGGTTCGTAATGTCACAAATTGCAGCATTTGGACATTTTGAAAATTCGTCACTACCAAAAATACATGTTTTCGTGAATTTTGCGATTTGATATTTTGGGGATAGATAGAGTTTGGTATGGACATTCAAAAAATGGAAAAAAGTGAATTTTGAAAAATTGACCCAAATTCGAACATTCGCCGGTTCGTAATGCGACCGACGATATGTGTGTGTGTGTGTGTGTGTGTGTGTGTGTGTGTATACACAAAGACGTATTTTATGTATTTGTGATATGGCCTATATGAATATAATACGATAGATAAACATGTATGTGTATCTCATAATGTATGTACCTATATTTTATTTATAAGTATTTCTCTAAACAATTTGTTTTTATTATGATTGTGATTCGATTCGATCTGAGGAAAATTAACGGAAAGATGAGTCTAAGTATGTTTATATTGGTATATCTGATAATAATTGTACGCTCCACAAAAAAAAAAAAAAAACCAACAAAACCCAACAAAACAAAACAAAAACGTACTGGTAATGTATAGAAGAAAAATCGATGAAGCTGATATTATCTGATTGCAGCACTGACATTTTTTTTTTTTTTTGTAAAGAAAATCTTATTACAAATCTGTCTTACATCTAAGCATTTAAGATGAAAGGGGAATCTGATCGAGCTGCTGATTTTTGTACATGAACAAAGACATTCTTTGACCGAAAGAATTAGCATTAAAAATATCAGACAGAGTCAACTGCACACTCCCACGCAAAATGACGTATGTATATACATTGTATCTGCCCAGCAGTCTACTCATTATTTATGCACACGTCATTTTTCAATGGATGGATTGTGTGTTCAAATAGAAAAATACAAACCAGTACAGTGATTTTTGTACATCTATATATCGACTAATTTCCGAAGTGATTCTATTCAGTGTTTGAAATACCTTACAATGTGTTTTCCAAATTTCTTTTTATTTACCTCATCGTCTTAAACCTATAAAGCCCAAGCTATTTTGACCCCTGCTAGGCCCAAGGGGGGGGGGGGGGGCACATTGTGCCCCCTATATAACTTCTTTATTATATGATGTATGACAGTTATATTTGGCACATGGGTAAAGCAACTCGTACTCTACATGACCCAACATTTGAAATTTCTCAAGGTCATCCACTGAGGGCGCTATTTACCAAAATATAAAGAAATACATAGGAAATACGCTAAAATCATGTTTTTTCTGTTTATTTCTTTATCTCCAGTATATATCTTTTTTTTTTATATCAATCTTTTTCATATTTACCACAAAGGAAAAGCAAGTCAGCCTTCACTGTTTGTTATGGTTTAAATTTCTCAAGGTCAACACATGGGGGCGCTATTCATTACAATAAAAAGAAATATATAAAACCTATGATGTATTACTTGGAATGAATACATATATCGGTATCGCATTTCATATTTCCAGAATATTGTAATTTTGAGTTTGCAGATTGATAATAAGACTGACAAATGATATTACAGGCACAGTTTGTGTGAAAATATCCAAAATAAAAGGGTAGTGGAAAATGCTGTATTTTCACTTATTTTTATTATTTTTGTTTGCTGCCTATGTCATATAGAAAATAAAGGAAATAATAAGAAAACCATGTCAGGGTAATTCACAACCATAATTCCTTCACCCATGGTCCTTCAGCAAATTACAGCCAAGAAAACCCCCATTCCATCCATTATTATACTGTTAACTGAAATTGGAACAGAAAATCATGCAAAATCTGACGAACATGGTTGTCAGTTTATGGTTGCCATGGCAACCAGCAATATCGGACATAGCTAAATTATACATCAAAATGTGCGCAATAATATTTTATGAAAAGTCACCAAATTTGGTTAAAATCGGGTAAAGGGTGTAGGAACGGCAAACGAAACTATGGTAGGGGGGCACAATGTGCCCCCCCCCCCCTTGGGCTTTATAGGGTTAATGGAAACCATTTATGAACTGTTAAGGAGCGTACAATATTCTAAGAGGTATTTTGAAGTATCTGAGATATCCAAAAACAGAGCAAAGCAAAGTGATCTTAATAAAAGGTGGATCCCACTTTGTATTAGGACGTCTTTTCTTTTATATCTCAGTCATTTCAAAGCTAATTTTCTTCAAATAACTTTTAATTCTTCTAGAATATATTGTATTCTCTTTCAAATTTTATAAGAGGTTTCACATTGTCTTACTAAAAAGTTAGAAACCTGAAGCCCCTTCTCAACCAAAATTATGCCATTCCTTTAAGAGTTGATATTCAACGGAGTTGAAAACTCTCTGACGTTTGTTTTTGTTCATTGTTCTTCTTAATCAGGCAAAGACATATGTTTACAAACCTCAGGTAAACAGTGGTAACTCACAATACTTGAGATATAATCTTATTTTAATGTTTGGCTAAGAATCGAATAAAACCCCGGGCTGAACTTTTTCATAGCAAGTTGATATTGTTTTGAAATATCAGTCGTCGATAGACATAGCTGTTTACGATTTTCTCATATTAATGTTTGTAGTGATAATGTTAATTATGATGATGATTTTGAGCTGATTTTGAAAACATGTTTAGCATAAACATAATCATACAAGTGCATAATTTTGCTACATGTACAATAGACGTAAGCACAACTTGGTTTGATAATAGATATAGCAAGATGATCAGACAGTAATGACGTCATAATGATAACATTTGAAAACACAATTTCTTCTATTTTTTACTTCTTTGCATTTGGCAGAATTTCGAGACATTCTATAACAACTTCGTATCGAGCAGGGGAAACCAGCTCTTTGAAGATCCTGACTTCAGAGCGGAGGCAGACTCCATTTACGCCGAGGGCTCGGGGGACGCCAGTGGCGTTCGATGGATGAGACCCCACGTAAGATTATTTTTCTAATTTTCTGTTTTTGTTTTTCTATTCGTTTATTTATTTATTTATTTATTTATTTATTTATTTATTTATTTATTTATTTATCTATTTATTTATTTATTTATTTATTTATTTATTTATTTACTTATCTAATTATTTCTTACACCGAGCAGCATCTTCCGTGTAAACATTGCTCCCCCAGATGGACCATAGAACTTATGACAACTTTATTTTCGAAAATGAATTTCTCGAAATTTTGAAACGATCAAATTTTGCACGTACGTGGCAGATTTCTGACAGTGTGATATGGAACTTAAAGAAATGGACACCATGACACTCCGCGATCCTCAGAGCTGCTGCTGCCCCTTTTCCCCTCCCCTCCCCTGCCCCTCCCCTGCACTGACCCTTGCCCCTCCCCTTCCCCCCTCTCTCCCCCCCCCCCCCCCCCCTCCCCAAAGCACTGTCATGCAGTTGTCAATCTTTGCATCTGGATCAAGATCGACACTTTGGATGAAATATCTTGTGCCTTTCGGGGAGGAATTGAACCAGTAGGGATCTCCTGTTTCCGAGTCCAGGAATCTCAAACTATACCACATGAGTACCTGCCCCACCCATATCTCGAACAGACACATTTTATTCAACTAAAATGCCGGTGATGCTGAAAATCGTCTCACTTTGTACTTAAGTTTATAATTATTATTTTTTTGACAACCATTTTTATTCTACATGTAATATGCTATAGGAGAAGAAGAGTCTTCTACAGTCGTAGATACACTTTTAACTATAACTTGGAGGGGGGGGGGGGCTGTTCGTTTATAATCACATACAAAACGAGGACTGTATTTCAATCACGTACAACGTATATGACGTTTTGGCAATCCCACCAATGCACCGTGGTGCGACATTTACTCCTGCGGCGATTGCTCCGGTCTTATTTTCTCCAAGCACTTAGGGTTAGGGTTGTGATAGGGTTTCAGGCTGGTTATGATTTTATGTGAGGATTGGAATTGCGGTGAGCGTTATGTTTGTGGGTAGAATTCATGTTTGGCTTTAGCTTGCAGATATATCATTGAGGCAATTATGTCGCAGGAGCGAATGTCATGGAACCCCGTGGTTTAGATGTTGGTGCACTTGACTTGTTGGTACACGTTGTACCTTGAATTCGAGTCTTGCCCTGTGTGAGAATCTTGACCAGCTGAAAAAAGGGAAATAAAGTAAAGATAACTAAAAACGAGGCATGGTATTATGCAGAATAGTTTTGATCTATTTATTTATTCACTTTCTGCTCAATTGAAAGAAAATCATTCCCTTCCACTTGCCTCATAAAATTTCCTTATACCTCCATCTACTTGGGAAGTGAGCTCGGCTTGGATGGAAAAAACCATAATGTGAGGTGTTACTTTGTTTCTTTTTTTTTTTTTAGTATACGACAATCTCCTGCATGTCTAAAATGAGCTTCGAACTGGACGAGGTTTCTAACAGAGACCTGCGATAACAAACTAACTCTCTTTCTCTCTATCATATTACATTGTATTGACGTTTGAACAAGGAACGTTCCCTGTCACCTTTATTTTGCGACCCCATTGTTTTGAGATCTCATTGCTCTGCCTCATTATGCCAAACGATGAATCTGCATGAACATTGCCATGGTAGCGTAATTAAAGTGGCTGGGCTGTCTTGGCCCAGTCTGAATTATTACTACGTCTTCCATGGGTTGCATGTGTATGACGTTCATTCCCCCCTTGGCTATCGACAGGAGCTGTGTGCCGAACCGGGACTGATTGTCGACGGGATAAGCCGGCGGGATGTCGTGCAGGGAGTCCTTGGAGACTGTTGGTTTCTCGCTCCGCTGTCTGCCATCGCAAAAGTGCCTCATCTCATTGAAAGAGTAAGATAACGAAGCCACATAATTCTTCACCTCAGAAGAGTCGGCTTGCCAACATAGATAATTATGATGATAAGGGAGCAGATGGTTTGCAGTTCTCTCGTCTATACCGCGTATTCATTAGGATGAGAAGGCCTACTTCATATTATAGTCCTTTAAGAGGACTGCGTCAGCATCGTAATAACCGTCCTCTGAGGTTGATGATGATAATGATGATGATAAAGATGATAGTGGAAACGATCGTGACATGATAATCTTGCTGCTGAAATAGTAATAACAATGATGATAATAAACAAACTACAATTTTCGCAACGGTGGTAGGCGTAGTCAGAAAGAATCAACCAAAGAGAGGAAAGGGTGGATTATGCAGATCTATCAAATATTTGCGTTCATAGTGCATGAGTGTATAACATTGATGAAATTTCAAGTGGGAATAAAGTATATTTCGCACAAAGCCTGGACCGTATTTCTGTACCAAGATCAGCGCACTAAAAGCACTCAAAGACGATAATTATCAAACATAGGTATAATATCCATACGTTGTTGAGTCTTTGTGTTTCGAAATGATAACGATCCAAGGATACCTTCAATACAAAATGCACCTTCACATTAACATAAGTGAATACAATAGTCCATTGGGCGGTTGATCAATTATTACGCAGGCTTGAAATCATTGTGCGCACGTCTTGACTGTAACCATAGTGATTAGAAAGGGAACTAAAAGACCCAGACGATTTATTGAGAAATCTTGGGGAAAAAAAAAAAGAAATGGGCGGAGCAAGGGGCGTTGAATCGGCAGTTCTGTGAAAAAAAATTATAGTCATTGTTTGCCGTTCTTTCAACGCACTACGAAGTAAGGTACCCTGCAAAAAGTCCGGTGTTAAATAGTGAACACCGAGCTGGTGTTAAATTTTCGGTGCTCATTTATGGTGTTAAATTAACACCTACGGGTGTCATTTCCAAATTTTAAACTGTTTTTTGAAGAGTTTCTTAGTAACTGCACTTCTTGTTGATTTTTAATTTAAACAAGACGATCAAGAATTTTACATTAAAATACTAGATTTTTGAAAAAATGTGAAAATAAATTTACACCAAAGTAACACCAGCTGGTGTGGTCCCTTATTGAAGCTGGACGGGTGTTAAACCATTGATATTAACACCAGCAAATATCAAATCAACACCATGTGGTGTCATTTTTGAATTAACACCAGTACAGTGTCAAAATAACACCAGATACAGTGTCAAATTAACACCACGAAGTGTCAGGTGAACACTTTTTAACACCATCACAGTGCATTTTTAACACCTGTGGGTGTGGTCCTTTATTGAAGTTTGATCGGTGTTAGATTTAACACCCGTGGTGTTAAATCTAACACCGATGTTTTTACAGTGTATTGGCAATAATGTGTCCATGTATCCAAGATAATATTTAGTACAGGAAACGGAGATAATGATAATGATAATGAATAACATTTATATAACGCTTAATACTGATGTTTCTAAGCGTTGTTGGAGCACAATGTTGTCTATCAAGTTATCAAGGTAGCATGGCCAGCACTCTAGATTTAGGCTTTGAGAAACAGACCTACGTCCCCAGTTCTCACATGAGAAGAAACCCAGCTCCCTTCTTGGTTGAATGATGACCAATATAAAACATGCAAGGAATCTGTATACCCTCTGTCATTCTGCTCATAAAATGTTTGCTGGTTCAAGTATTGTGAATTTCCTATGGTGATATATCATGTCGGTACGTGTATCTTTTTTTTTTTTTATTGGAGTAGGTGTAGGCTCTATGTTTGTAGTATAATTTATGAATTAATATATACGTGTATTTGTTTTCCTCGTTTATTCGTCGTCGACACTAATGCTAACTAAAGAACGAATGCAGTTACTGTATTCAGCTGACTGGCTGCTTCGTTCAACTTGAATATAAACGTCCGCTGTTAATCCATAGCCCCCTGAGATTGTGTAATCCGTGTGATAATGACATAGGTGAAATAGTGAGATTCACAAGTGAAGGATTAATCCGGACATAAATTCCTCGCCCAGAAGTTACAAACGTCCAATTTCAATAAAATATGAAGGTATGTATATGAATCATCTCTATGCGCAGGTGGTGCCTTTGGGTCAGTCTTTTGACGAGGGCTACACGGGAATGTTCCGCTTCCGGTTCTGGCGATTCGGTCGCTGGGTCAGCGTGGTCGTTGACGATCGTCTCCCGACTCGAAACGGACGATTGATCTTCGCCCGGTCCAGTGATCCCGACGAGTTCTGGCCGTCCCTGGTCGAAAAAGCCTATGCGAAGTGAGTTTGTAATTTCATCTTCTCCCACCCTTTAAACAACAACAACAACAACAACAACAACAACAACAACAACAACAACAACAACAACAACAACAACAACAACAACAACATCATCAAAAAATCCACCCCAAAGTAATAAAAACAACAACAACAACAACAGCAACAACAACAACAACAACAACTCATGCACGTAAAAGATCCCGTTTTCATTTATTCATCGCGAAGGGTGTTTAACCCGGTGAAGTGATCCTGCCTTACATCCAACTGCCGATGGAAGACAGCTAGTGCAGTTGAATGCAGGCTATCCAGCCATTTTCTCAGATGGAAATGAAACAAAGAAAAATAACAGTAACCCACACTGGGGCCGCATCGTCCTAATTGCAAGTAAATTGTATTCCATTGTGCAAACAGCCATCCTCTTAGGGTGCGCGGATGCGTGAATGATCCTGTCCGTCCTTATATCGATCTTTGTGCGATAGATAGGTCACGTCGCGTACCGAACCCGGATGCGAATAATTGCGACCTAATCATTTTCATTAGAATTGTTTACTTTAGTATTTATATAGGGACGACGGACTTTCGTCGCAGCTCGCGCACACATTCTCTGTTGACAGTGATGATGTCTGTTCCATCCAGGGTTCGTCCGTTACCATGATAGTAGTGCCGTGAAAGATTGAAAGATGAATGTTGCCTATGTGATGCGTAGTAATTACTACGGATAAGCAAGAGCAAGTGTTTACAACTTACGAAAAATGTATAATAATGATTATGGTAAAGTCAAAATCGAATGAAAGATGGCTTTAATGTGATCTTTTAGTGTCACCAAGATTATATAAAATATTATATTTCAATGTTAACGGATGATATCTTCATTTGTTTGTTTGTTTGTTTGTATTTTCTTCTTCCGGACTGCAAAATTCAGAGTTGCAGAGAGCAAATAGCCAAATGCTTCACGTGGCTAAAATAAATTCTAATTATAAACCTTGACTTTAGGAAGGGGCTCTTACTGATATATGATTTATACCGCTAAGTGATTGACAGGTAGAAAAAATCTACAAATGATAAATTATATACTCGTACAGATTGCATGGGAGTTACAGTGGGTTGGCCGGTGGCATGGCAGCGGATTCCTTTGTCGATCTGACTGGAGGTCTGGCCGAGGTCTACGACTTGAACGAGACTACCGCTGACGACCTGTACGGCATCCTGTACCGTGGTACACGTTCCGGGGCTTTCATGTGCTGTTCCAGAAAGGTAGATATAGTAATATTTTGAACACATCGCATAAATATCATGTCCAACAAATACACGGCCTAGTCCCTATTTCACATTCGTGCTCTGACTGAGTAAAGGAAAAGGGCTCATTGCAGCTTGAACCATATCTTTAACTTTATTATTATTTTATTCTGTTATTTTTTTTTTCGAAATAAAATTCAGTTTACATTGCCAAACAGACTGTCATTGTGCATATACCATATTCTTGCATTCCATTCACCAGCTTGTGAACTGACACAGTTTCTTCGTTGTTGTTGTTGTTGTTGTTGTTGTTGTTTTTTTTTTTAACGTGGTGGTATGTATAAATTGATTTCATGGATGATGATAAAAGGAGTTCATTTTGCAAATCAGATTCCAAACATCACACAAATCAATTTGTATCAACGCTGTATAATATAGGAGTATTCTCTTGATTGTGAGTGCGCGACAACGAATTTCTCTCTTTCCTGTACCATAATATCATGTGAACCACTGCTTTTTATGTTTTTTCTTGTTTTGCGAATTTATGTTGTTTATCATAATATTGTATTGTTTTATAATTAATATTGTGCTGTAAACTGATGTACGGACTCACTGAAAAACAGCCCTGAGGCTGATAGTCGTTTTTTCTTTAACCTTATTGAAAGCAAGCAAGCAAGCAAGCAAGCAAACTTAACAATCCTTCAACAATACTAACATCATAATGAATTGCGCTGCTTCCGTTTACCGTACACAGGGAGATTGGCGAGCAAACGAGACAAACAACCTGGGTATCGTGACCGGGCACTCATACTCCATACACCGGGTACAAACCGGGATGCTAAAGGGTGGCAACACGGTCAGGCTGGTGCAGATCAGGAATCCATGGGCCAACTCCACCGAGTGGAAAGGGAAGTGGAGCGACAGGTGGGTTAAACGGGTTCTTCACCTACTTCCTCATCTCTTCCTTCTCTGTCATCATCATCATCATCATCATCATCATCATCATCATCATCGTCATCATCATCATCATCATCATCATCATCATCATCATTGTCACTACTACCACCATCATCATCATTACCACCATACACAACCAGCATCATCATTCTCAATGTATATTCTTCTCTATACTTCCTTTTCTTTCTTTTCTATTTCTTTTTTTTATCTATCTCCACTCCTCCATCATCATCATCATCACCACCACCAACACAACCATTATATACACCACCATCATCGTCATCATCCTCAGTATATTCTTCTCTACTTAATATTCTTTCTTATCGAACTTCTTCTTTATCTATTTTCTCCTCTTCTCCATCATCATCATCATCATTACCATCACAACCACTACCACCACCACCATCATCATTACCACCATACACCATCATCATTGTCATCATCAATATATTCTTTTCTCCTTCTTGTCCTTTCTTTTCTACTTCTTCTTCATCTCTTCCTTCTCACCCTCTTCATTGTGATATTCTCATTTTCCCTTTTCTTTTCCAGCATCTCCGTCATAGTATTTCTTCTTCTTATTTTTCTCATCACCTTTTCTCCCTTTTTTTATCACCATCTCCTTCATCATCCTATAAATAATCTTCTTATACTAGTAAGAGTTCATCTTCTGTAATCTATTTCATTTGTGGACTTTTCGTCGTTTCACGCCATCACGTCCAGGATGACCAAAAAAAAAATGTTTATAATTTTCAGGGATGTAGACATTATACAAAGTTATATCGATTCTGTTTTCGTGTGTCCTTTTACGTTTATGCCCTTTAGCCAAACATTCCATTTTTATTCATTAGACACAACACTCCCCCCCCCCCCCACACACACACACACACCACCGCCACCACCACCACCATCACCACCAAACTAATATTTAGACTCAATTGCTGATCATTATCTTGACACCATCTTTGGTACTGCGGGATTTGTCAGCTATATATTATCATGCCTGCCTTTTCGCTATCATAATATCCTTCGTTGCCAAGACAAATGCGAAGGACGCAACGCGATGCGAAATAATTTGACAACGTCTTCACTGCATAGAGTGACGGCATAAATGACAAAAGGAGAGTCAATATTGACAGGGACCGGTCCAACATCGCCCGATTTCCTTTTGGTTTACCTTGTCTCTGCAAACTTCGAGAAATAATGAGCAAACGTCTATACCCTTACTCCATATTCACGCAAGTTAGTGAGCAAAATGTGTCGAAACGAGCACTGCGCGTATGGATTTCATGTGTCATGTTATTTGTTCAGAGCTCGGCACAGAAGCTGGGGTTTGCAATGGAGTGAAAAGTATTTATGTCTACACTTGCGCACAAAAATATTGAAATCTTCCTGTCAATTTTGTTTGGAATATTACGAGCAGCGGAATATGGGAAGATGATATTATTGCACGAGTGTTAGATGACTGCTCCATAAATCAGGAGCTTTTGGGGAAACATCAAAATAATGAATGTGCTTTATGGTATAGAACATGGTAGCCATGCATGCTTGTCTCATAATGCATGCATAAACGTATTCCTTTATAATATGGTATGCTGAACGAGACAAAATTATAGTCGTAAAACTATAATCACAAATTATAGGGATGGAGAGTTAAAATGCAACATATTCAATCAGTCACTGTAAGTTTAAAGGTAGCTTGGGTTCAAAGAATATTAGATAAAGACAATATCGGAAGTGGCTTTTTTTTTGTTAAACTTAAGATTTTTTTTTTAATCTTTCAATTTTTTTTATTAAAGAACATCAAACAAAATTACAGAGATCAAAAACATGATTATACAAATAGAAATAAACAAAAAAAGAAAAAAAAAATAAGAAAAAGCAGCATACAAAAACCAATCATGTCAATTATGAATTACTAAACAGTATACATTCTATCAAATAAAACAGTGTTATAACGAGGTTTTTAGGAACATATTTTTACCATTAACCCTTTGCTTCATTGTTAAACTTAAGATTCATATTGGAATATTTATATATTATCATATGAAAGTTTTAGGTTGAGTTTTGTTTTGGCGATGTATAATCTTATGGCAAATGTAATAAAATATATTTAAGAGTAAGTGGAACTTGATTCTTTCAAAACCTATTTCGTACTTGAGCAAAATTTATATCCTATTCAAATATGCTCTGTCGACTATATAAGTTAAAACATTTTAGTGCATATCATTACATAATATTTTTGGCGCAAATAAGTGTTTTAAGCTGGTTGGTATATGTGATTCTGTTCTTTGTTCATTTTTGTCACACGCTTGTGAATCAATTTAGCATTTGATTTGGGAACGTCCAGTACAGAAACATTTTTGCTTGAATTGTTATTGTAACATCGTATTCTTGGTACTCGAACCAAATTAACTCATGACGATTTGTATTTTTGATGCATGTAAAGGTAATGTCAGCCCATTTAAATTTGCTGCTTTACATGCAGAAGTACTATATTATTGTTGTAAACTTGGAAACTGTAAGTAGTCTCGGATTTCCTTTCAAAAATGTAAAAATATCATTTGAATAAAAAGACCCCGAATGATTTGGTTCAAACAGTAAAATCACGTGGTTTTTAGATAAATGTCACGTTGTACAATTACACGTATGAATATAATATTATTCATACCATTCATGATGTTACCCAAAGGTTTATTGCTCAAATACAGGAAATTATGTTACAGAATCAGGCTCAAATTACCAGAAGTGCCTTTATACTTGGTTCTGCAGAAAACCCAAAGTGTCAAAACGTGGTTTATTTGTATGCAAAATACTTCATATTTTCTCAAAGAAATAAAAAGAACTCATTACAATTTAGCCAGTTTTGTCAATTCTTAAAGCAAGCGAAGAAAGTAGACGAATATATGTCTGAAAAACTAAAGGTTTTGTATCTAATACAATGTATCAGTTGAAATCGTATTTACATTATCTAGTCGTTTCGCAGTTGCCTGTCAATTTTGGATCATTATTTTGTCTTTATGTATATATGTGACATTAATTTTGTACCTGAATGTTTATGTGAATATTTTTTTTTGGAAGAAAAAATGAATACAATGTTTTTCTTGATGCTCTCATTGGATATTAATGTATACACTTTATTGTACATATTTTTGCCATAGCATTGTATTTTATTATTTTATTTCACATGCTCAATTTGAGATATGCTAATAAATTTTCCCTACAGGGAAAAAAAAGTTAGTGTCATAAAAGAATTTACTTAAGACGATATTGATGACTTAATCAGTATTCCAAAGACTTGAGATGTTATAACTGTCATGTTTTTCACTGTTCAAAATACCTTAATCTATCTCAGCTCAGATTGAACAGACAAGTGAGCTTAACACAGTGGCCTCCAAACTTAAAGTAGTTCAAATATTTATGTTTATTTTCGTGAGCCTCAAAGCCAGGGGAAAAAAGAAATTTCCAGGGCAGGTCGTTGACCGTAACTATAAATCTAAGCTTTACTTTATTCATTTTCTCCTTCTTTCTCCCTTGTAGCTCAACACTCTGGAAAAATGTACTGAACAGAGAGGATTTCGAAGATGATACGCAGTCCATCTCCGATGGGGAATTCTGGTAAGATGCTTTCTTCGTTGACAGACGAGTTTACTTTCGTTTACCTATATCTTTGCTGTTGTTGTTTCTTCTCTGAATGAGTAAAGTGTCTCGGTAGGTATTACTACGCGCGTCATGAGCATCAAACTAAATTGAACGGCTTTTCAGCTTTGCTGGCACGGGGCAGCTTGTAGGCCCTACATCCCTCGTTACCATGACAATCTTTCCTCTAAAATTAGAACAAAAAAACATGAACGTCAACGTCCCTAACAGAGGAAAACTGAACTTTTGTGTTTGTCTGATTTCTTTAATGCTATTAGAGTAGAATGTAGCTCTTTGTTCCTCCTTAGGAAAGAAATCGCTGATGTCATGGTAGATTGAAATAGATTGTACACTAAATAAAGACAAAATGTTCCAAAGCGTTGATTCATATAAATCCCTCAATAGACTACAATCCCTCCATTCTTATTTCTATAAGGAATCTTCTGCTGTACATCACATTAAATTACATCGCATGTTCTATAGTTGGTTACATGCAAGCGCTCATGGGGTATGTTCAAAAGGCGAATAAAAACTGAAATTAACTTAGTCAGAGTAAAGAAATTTCTATGACTTAGATGGTAATCACAGTGATAGGTTTTATATGAGTTTGTTGAAGAATTAGATACAGATGTAAGTGGCAGTATAACGGGGATGGGAGTGTGTGGGTGGGAGTGTGTGTGTGTGTGTGGGGGGGGGTTAAGTTAGAGGGGACGTGAATTCTTTATTTGGGTAATGGTCTTTTTTGAGTGTTCATTTGTTTATCATTACTTGACTTAGTTGGTATGTTTCTAGCATTATTTTTTTGATATCTTCTAAATTTGTCAATGGAAATGCAGTATCATATTTTTTTTAGCTTTGTATTTCTGTCTTGCGTATATTGTATCTTGCCTAGTATGTTTACTAGATTGTATATAGGTTTTATGCAGTATTTTCAGTCTGTATTTTATCGATCACTATATTTGTTTTATTGCACAAACTATACAGTGAAGAACAGTTGCTGATGTCAGTACGATGGATAAAAAAAATGAATGCATGAATGATTGCTTGAATGAATGAATGAATGAATGAATGAATAAATGAATGAATGAATGTGTAAGACGACTGGCCAAATAACACATGTTTTATTACCCTTCTACTATACATATATTCGTTCATACAAACTAAGGATGTCATACACGGACTTCGTTGGCGAATTCACGAAGATCGTTATCAGTACTGTCGGTCCGGACTTCGATGGTGACGGCATCCCAGATGTCGTCAATGACACGGGTAGGCCTATATATCTGTCTTCAATGAAAGATGATGATGATGATGATGATGATGATGATGGTGGTGGTGATGCTGCTGCTGCTGATGATAAAAAGTAGAAGTAGTAATGAAGGCGATTATTATGGTGAAAAAATAATGATAGTAATGATTCTGATAACAATGATGATAGAAAAAAGATAATGATGATGTAGTAGATACTGATACTATTTTACTATTTATAATGATGATGATTATGTGCTGATAATGATCAAAGCGATCTGGTGATCTTATTTTACACAAGTTAGCCTCTTCAGATTTCTCACAGAAGAACTCCACTTATGATCATTACCCAACAATTACAACGTACGTGACTCTCTATATACACCTAAACATGATGATGCATACGAAAAGAAATCAGACGGGTCTCTCGATCTAAAATAATCATAACATTAAAACGAATTAATGGTGCTTATTATATGCCATAGAAACCAATGTCATAGAAGTGACGTAGAAGCTATCAGTAATCGTTTTTCATCACTTAAAGTCATTATCTACCCTCCATCAGTGCAAATTAAATAGTTGAACAACCCTCAGCCTAAGATCTCATTGGAATTCGATTGCAATGATTACGGAAATGCCGACCGCGAAATTAGGTGTGATCCTAATGAGTTCATATACCTACGTCACCCGGTGCCCTTTTCTGTCCATTTCACAGCGCGCGGTTTTCATCTGGTGACCCGCAACGGGAGCTGGATGCGGGGCGTGAACGCAGGAGGATGCCAGAACTACATCCAACAAGGCTTCCACACCAATCCACAGATCATGATCACGTTGCTGGAGCCAGGTAACCATGACAACGACCGCTCCAGGGAGAGCTGGTCATGAATCGATGAAAATAAGGGAAGGGGAGTATATATCTAGCAGGGGTGTAGGAATTTCTGCTGGCATAATTTATGATAATGGGCACCAGTCCTTATACCCTGCGCGCAATGAATGTTCAGGGTAGATAGTGGACAGCCACATTATCGATTGATGGGAATGAGGTTTTCTGGCAACAGGTGGCAATAGGAATTGCCTTATTTGTGATGTTGTCTTCCCTGCCGCTGGAAAGGGGAAGGACGTTCAATCAAGACCTTGCGTAATCTCCATGTTATCCTTACACACAACTGAGGCTGAAATGTCACGGCAAATTAGTACGACAGCAGCCATAGCACAACCGAAATGGGAATGTATGAGTCACTGTGATTATCGCAGTTAACTCGTAAAGTATATACGTGTATTTTTTAGGAATTAAAAAAACTATTTATTATTATGATTGTGATTATGATTATGATTATTATAATTATGATTATGATCAGTTTATGAGCCTTGTGTAATCAGCTGTCATTATTAAAAGTCATGAGTCAGATAACAGAGTAAGGAGAAATCAACCTTTATTCAAAATCAGCTTTTTGTTCTCCTTGAATGGAAGGAAAGAACTAAAAACCAAGAAAGTAACAATCCAAAAACAAAACCGTCATCCCAATCAGATGCAGGCTCGAATTATATCTTGCATACAGTATTAATTTCTATTGCAAGCCCCAAAATGCCACAAGTAACCACCATAAACCAATTTGTACATTTTCAGCACCTTTATCCGACATAGATCATAATGTTGTTAATAATAATTATTCAAAACATGAATATTTCGCCCTCTATAGACGAATGGACGCCAGACCGGGGCACATCGTCTCACACGAGGGGAAGTTGTTCACTCATCATCACGCTTCTACAGGAGTACAGACGAGTTCGCAACAAGCATCGCGCTAAGAAGCACCAAATCGGTTATGTAGTTTACAAGGTATGAGATGACGTAGTTCTTGCAAATTGAACCGTTAAAAGCTTCATGGTCCTACACGATAGCAATGTCTGCGATACAGTGTAAAGTGGAATCGTGGAAACTATATAAACGTTATCTATTAATCATTATCATTATTATAGTTCATGTTTTTGTGACTTTGCATCTTGGTTGGATAATGGGAAATCGACTAATGTTTAACTGATGTTAAACAGTTTTGTTTTTTTTTAATGAAGTAATTAAACTTCTTCTTTTTTTTTTCTTCTGATGCACACCGTAGGTTGAGAGCACCGATCGAGCGTTGACCAAGAACGATCTGATGTACATGCGACCCGTCGGATCGTCGTCGCTCTACATCAACCATCGCGAGGTGCTGGGCCGATTCAATCTCGATCCGGGTCATTATTGCGTCATCCCGTCCACTTTCAAACCGAACATTTCCCTCCGCTTCATGACGCGCATTTTCACGGAGAAGCCGATTTTGTGTTCCGCGCTGCAGGCAGGCTAAACAGCAAACAAAACAAATGAGACTATGAGAATGAAAAAGAACCTGCGGCGTTGGGACCTATTGTAGTCCTGCCAATTTGCACCGTATTTTCTTGAAAGTTTATTCTGAAGTGCCTGATGAGTACTAGTAACTCGTGGAAAACATAAATGTGATCACAGACGTCGCATTTTGGCAACTAAATGTCAGATGTTTTGCTTCATGACACTGTTGCGCTGTTGACGGTGAATGTGTTTACCTTATACGTGTTACAAAACTCACAAAAGAGGCTGCTTTGCTTTGAGTTTCGCTCGTGTTGTTAACTTTATGGTGGATTAACTTTATGGTGGCCATCCTATGCCCACTTGAGTTTTGTTGTTAATTTGCAGTCATCATGATTGATGATGGGCACAATGTTGATGTCATATCCAATCGACAATGGACTTGCTAATCTCTGGCGGAATCCAGTGGAGATTATGGAAATCGGATGCAACTGTGTTTTTGTTTGCTGTCACAGTACTTGTCGAAGGTGGTCTTGAGATAACTACGAAAAACTGAGACCAGTCGTAGATAATCGGCAAAGTGGAAATGTATAACAAAAGTGAAATCATGACACAGCCACACAGGGAATACATCGAGACAATGTGAAATTCAGCTACCTCCGTGAAAAAAAAAAAAAAAAAAGATCTCCCGTTCTGATGAGATGGGTCAGCGATGCTCTACTTCTGAGAAAACACCACGAATGAATGACGTTTGAAGCCACACGACAATGCTATACGTGGTCCCAACGTCCAAGCAACGTCCATACGACAATGCTAACGTGGTCCCAACGTCCAGGCAACGTCCAGAAGAGTCGCCGTTGCTGTACTGCGGCTGTCATTATGATTGGACAGTGCACTGATGATATACAGATGTACACCGAAGGCTATAATACGGCGCTATACACGTCCGTAGCAGGGAATTAATCAACATGCTAACGGGCATAGCGATCGATCACTCATAATAAAGAAGGAGCTTTTGTCAGCCAAGCCGTGCAGAGCTGTATGCTCTGCACAATTCAATAACGACGTGTTTTCTATTTCTGTGTTTGACTCTTTAGATAAAATGGAACCAATGTGAGCATCTAGTTATGACTAGAAATGAGTGGTATGTCTGTTACGAAAAAAAGAATATGAATTTTGAATTACTAAATTATAGTGATAGGCATGATTGGTGTTTCACATTTATTAAATCGAGAAGATTCGATGTACCATTTTACTGCTTCCGTCCATCTAAAGAGAAATTCGGTTGAAATCCAATCCTTGAGTTAACGCGTTGAGAAGAAGGTCTGATATTCTGAGTTTGGAATTCCGGATGTCTGTTGGTCAAAAGTTTTGGTTATAAGTGGTCTTAAAAGAACATACTGGAGTATTTTTTTCGGCTGACAAACGCTGCCTGTTCTGTTCGGATTGTGAAACTGTTCTCAATTCTGTCCACTGGTTATTAATAACTGACGATTTGTCGTAGGTCCACCCTCAATATATTTTTAGAATACGTAGTCTGGAAAACGTGCCTTCGGATTCACAACCTGCTACAAATAATTGTTATTCATCATTATCGTGCATGTCTTTCACG